>NW_014578611.1:56235-66861 GCF_000485595.1 Priapulus caudatus
GAAGACAGTGAGAACATACCTGATGGGGTCACCTTGTTTACCTGTGTGTGGTTATTATATACATACAGGTAGTGGGAAGACAGTGGCTTACCTGGCACCGGTGGTTCAACAGATCTTCGACGCCAACTCTGCGTCGACGACCCGGCCTCCGACTAACTCACCCCAGGCTCTCGTTCTCGTGCCGGGCAGAGAGCTGGCCGAACAAGTCTACGTAAGAGAACACCTTACTGTCGTGCCGTACCCACCGACTCCTCGTGACGCAAACTAGTTAACGTCGCTCAAAGAGATTAGGGGACGTCTGTGAAATTGACAGTGCATCCCTGGCGATGAAGCACGGACATGCTTCAACATGTTCAATGTACTTGGATAGGTTTCGTGGAATAGTTTCTCTTCGCATCCCCTTTTTCGCTGCACCCTACTAACTACTCTTCATCTTTCGCCGCAGACCGTGATTAAGAGCTTGTGCAGGCGGCTTGGCGTGCGCGCGGACATGGTGGTGGGAGGCCGCGGCACGAAGAAGCTGCTGGCGGCGGGTCGACACAGTGACTGTGACATTCTCGTCGCTACTCCGGGAGTCCTGTGGAAGCTGCTGTGCGCACGTAGGTGACAGCTAGCAACGTTACCATGGCGACTCGCCCGTCCGTCCGTGACACGAGCGAGAGATAACCACGCCCTGCTCTCCTCCTTCAATATTGTTGCTAGGTCGGCCAAACGAAACCCTGTTTATGTACGTTTTTAAACGTGAACACCAAAATGTCTACTTTGCAACATTTCATTATTGATCAGTGCGTTTAGAATGCCTCGCAACAATGACTGGCTAGACCTACCTATCAGTCACTCCAGCTAGCTAAGACAGTTTTTTGTCATTTCGGTATCACATCTTTCTGCTTTTTTTAGTGTCCACACCAGCTCAATACATTGTTTATGCTGATACACGAGGGGTTCATACTGAATGTATTTCACAGGTATATTCACGTTGGAACACGTTAACTACGTCGTCGTAGATGAAGCCGACTCGTTACTGGACGACAGTTTCAATGATATTATCTGTCCGATTTTACGTAAGATTAAGGTAACTCAGCACTGCAGTCTACCTATTCTAAGTTAGGATATCTGTAGTTAGTAATTTAGTTATAAGAATAGGAGATATCTTAATGTCTGCAGTCTCTCGTATGCAATAGCAAGTCGGAAAACTCTACACCGAAATCTATATTGGATATCTACAGTTATGGATTCAAAAATAGACAAATTATATCGACCCTGTATATCAAAGTGCAAATCGTAGTCTAATGGTAGGACCGGTCAAATAAATCCAAATCATCATTCCCATAGCGGAATGCTTGTAGAAATCGTTGGTTGTGTTGTTATGTGCTGACACTGTCGTTTATGTGTTGTTATGTGCTGACGCTGTCGTTTATGTGTTGTTATGTGCTGACGCTGTCGTTTATGTGTTGTTATGTGCTGACGCTGTTGTTTATGTGTTGTTATGTGCTGACGCTGTCGTTTATGTGTTGTTATGTGCTGACGCTGTCGTTTATGTGTTGTTCTGCTGCTGCAGTTCAGAGCGGCCGTGCCTGTGGTTGATGACGCAGTGGGAGCTCAGGCAGTATTCACCGGTGCCACGATACCCAAGTCCTTACACACGATACTGGACGGCATCGTCGCCGTCGAGTCCCTGATGCATGTGACGGGCGAGTACCTTCACCGCGTCATGCCCCACGTTACGCAGAAGTTCATACGAATGCATGCAAAGGTAGCGCTATAGTTGTATTCATACATGTACTTATAGTTATATAGCTACGGTCACAGTTATAGCTACGATCTCTTCTCTCTCCTCTCTCTTATCTCTCTCTCTTGCCTCTCTCTCTCTCTCTTCCACCTCTCTCTCTTCCGCTCTCCCTCCTCTCTCTCTCTCTCTCTCTCTCTCTCTCTCTCTCTCTCTCTCTATCTCTATCTTCTAATCTCTCTCCTTCCCTTGCTCTCTCTTCCTTCAATCCTCTCTCTCTCTGCTCTCCCCTCTCTCTCTATTTCTCTATCTTCTATCTCATCCGTCTTGCTCTCTCTCTCTCTCCTGCCCACTCTCCTCTCCCTCTCTCTCTCTCTCTCTCTCTTTCTCTCTCTCTCTCTCTATCTTCTGTCTCTATCTCTCTCTCTCTTCGCTCTCTCTCTCTCTCCCTCCCACCTCTCTCTCTATTCTCTCTCTCTCTCTCTCTCTCTCTCCTCTCTCTTCTATCCTCTCTCTCTTGCTCCATCTCTATCTCTCTCCTCTCACCTAAGTGTTAGCAGTAATACTACAAGGACTGCAGATCAACCGGATTAACATCACGCAAAGATTCATGCAAACATTCTGTCTGATTGTTAACGTACATTGTATAACAATGTGGTGCCCATGTGTAAAGAATTGTGGTCGGTAACACTGGATATAAGAACGGCTAACATTGTTTATGAACCAAATGACGTGAGTACATTGTAATAACACGTATCATCGGTACACATTGTATTAAGGACCATTACACCACCGCGTACACAAACTGTTTAGCAGAGGAAAACACGACTCGAGGAAGAGTTATGCAACCGTAAATCCATCCATAATCATTGCTCCGCACCCGGTCTCTAAATTCCACCACTATCCTCATCCGCATCCCAACATCTTCTCTTCTCCCTGTTCTTCTCTCGTTGCCGCCGCAACAAGAAACTGCAGAACAAAAACAAAAACAACAACATATACAACTACGTGACGCGATAGCAATCCGCCCCTCACGTACAGACGACCTCACAGATGATTGTATAACCAAGCTCTGCGGGTCAGGCAAGGGAAGCTAACACGACTTCTCTGGTGCATAAAAAGCGACGTTCCGCCACGCACTAGGCCAAAGACTTACGTGCACAGTCCAGAGATCGGATGCGGTGTTACCACGAGAGCATTGGTTTGGGGGTTTTCCAAGATCGTGACAGCCGATGCTCCTTATGTGCACGCCGCACGCCTGTGTTACATACACGCGGCGCTGTACTGCGGCTGCGTTACAATAGGTAAGTGCAGTGCTAGCTGCTTGCCACATGATCACATGACCGCATTGCGTGCATTGTGTATGTTGGCAGATACGTGTATGTGGCGGGCGTACGCGTGTATGTGCTACGCACGATGTATGTGCCGCACGCGGTACGTGCGCGCATGCGTGTACGCCGCACGCGTGTATGCCACGCACGCGTGCTATGCGCACGCATGCGTTGTACGTGCACCGACCACGCGTTGTATGTCACGCATGCGTGTACCGTGCCACGCAGCGTGTACCTGCACGCACGCGCGTACGGGTGTGTCTCGTGGTTAGGGTTAGCCGGTAGGAGTTTAGGGTTAGGGTTAGGGTAGGGTTTAGGGGTGAGGGTTAGATATATTATAACTCGTAAAAAACAAAACCCTATATCATATATATACCCTAACCCTCATATATATATATATATATTAGGGTACGGGGTATATATAATATATATGGTATAGGGTACTATAACCTACCCTACCCCTACCCTAACCACACACACACACGCTACACGCGCTCGGCGTGTAGGGTATAGTATATAATTTATATAGGTCTAGGGTATATACTATATATAATATATACCCTAACCCTTAATTCAAACGCCCACGCGTACTTGTGGTCGACTCTGACCGCTCGATCGAGTCGCGCCAATCGCAGTCGTCAGTGCTAAACGCCGCTGCACAAGCTTCATAGAACGTTGATAGAGATCACGGTGCGAGGGTGCAGAGATGCGGATCAGTCGGTGGTCACTAGCTATAAGGTTACAGACGGCCTGGTCACACTCACTGACTCAGCCATAGCGACCGTTCGCGTAGCTAGCTTACGATATGATCCCGTGTCGCCTAGGCCGGCTGCGCCCCGCATCTTCTCTCTCTCTCTCTCCTCTCCTCTCCTCTCTCTCGCTCTTCTCTCGCTCTCTCTCTCTCTCTTTCTCTCTCGCTCTCGTCTCTCGTCTCGCTCTCTCTCTCGCACCTCTCTCTCTTTCTCTCATCTCCTCTTCTCTATCTCTCTCTCTCTCTCTCCTCTCGGGGATCTTCTGGGTCTTCTTGCGTTGTCTGTGTCGTTGTTCTGCTCTCTCTCTCTCTCTCTCTCTCCTCTTCTCTCTCTCTCTCTCTTCTCTCTTTCTCTCTCATCTCTCTCTCTTCTCTCTTCTCTCTCCTTCTCTCTTTCTCTCTCTCTTGCGGTCGTTGTCTCTTCTCTCTTCTCGTGCGGGGTTCTTCTCTTATCTCTCTTGCTGTCTTGCTCTCTCGTCGGTCGTCTGCGGGGCTCTCTCTCTCCCGTCCCACCACTCTCTCTCTCTCCTCGCTCTCCTCCGTCCCCTCTCTCTCTCTCTCGTCTCGGGTTGCGTCTCTCTCTCTCTCCTCTCTATTCGCTCAACTCTCTTCTCTCTCTTCTCCTACCACCCTCCTGTCTCTCGCCTCCCTCGTCTCTCTCTCTATCTCTATCTCTTCTCTCGCTCTCTTGCTCTCTCTCTCTCTCCTCTCCCTCACTCTCTCTCTCTCGCTCTCCTCTCTCTCTTCTCTCTCTCTCTCTGATCTCTATCTTCTCTCTCTTCGCTCTCTCTCTCTCTCCTCTGCTCTCTCTCTGCTTCTCTTGCTCTCTTCTCTCTCTCTCTCTCCTCCCCCACCTCTCTCTTCTCTCATCTCCTCGTGCGTCGGTCTCTCGTGTCTCGTGGTTGTGGTTCTGTCGCTCGGTCTCGTCTCTCTCTCTCTGGGGTGATTGTCTTGCTGCTCTCTTGTCTCCTCTCTAATCTCGTCCCTCTCACTAAGTTAGCAGTAATTACTACAAGGACTGAAGATCAACGGACTTGTTAGATTCCATGGCAAACATTCATGTCTTGCTGATTGTTGTTGTCTATGCAATTGGACAGGGGCCAGGCGAGGCGAGCGAAAGCGACGAGGCGGTAGGTGCTGAGAGGGTATCCCCCTCCCGTTATGGGAGATTTTGAAAATTCGTGCATGAAATTGGATTTTGCTGCACACTCAAAATCTCAGTAGTTAGGGTAACTCTATATGAGAGCTGTGATATGCTAATCCCTTATACCCCTCCCTCCGCTTTTTATTTTTCCACTCGATCGCATCAACGTGGGCGTGGCCCTGGTGGGCCCGCGAAGGCTCTGGTTACACCAGACCAGTTGGTGGACCCTTAGCTAGACCAGCTGAAAATGGGTGTACGAAGCATGATTTTTTCAAGGCGACAGAGAAAAGAGTTAACGACCAAGAACAGCCGATGAAGCAATTTCTCAACGGGGGAGGTGTTTCCCTCCCAGTAGCTGGGTAATTTTTGGAAAATATGTGCATAAAATGCGCATTTTTGCGACAATTCATTTTCATTATTAGGTATTAGTAATAGCTGGTATTAGACCAAATCCCCATTAAGGGCCCTTCTCTCTTAATTTTTTACTCTCCGATCAAGAGGGGCATGCGGGTCTCGTCGTGGTTGCCGCGTCCTTGTCTGACGCCGTATGTGCGGCTGCATGGCGAGGCGATGGACGGGGTAATACTGGGAATTAGGTTGATTTGTTATGTTAGCAGTACCATGCAATGGATTGTATCCGTTATAAACTGTTTCAAGTTCCTCATATCAAAGTTAAAAGTTAAATTATTTTTTGGAAAAGTAAGACGCGCATATTGAATGAAATCAAATTAAACGCATCTACGCGGAAAAACAGCGTAGATGTGTATGTATACCTGCACTGAATAAACATGCAATATATTAAATTACCAAAAGATTTACATCGTTTTAGAATACAATAGCGCTTATAGATCACATTAACATTTGTTCCTTATAACAATTTTTGCTTTCCTCTTGATGAAGAACTAAAAACCTATTGAAAGTTGATTTTTCTGAAGAATAAGATATGAGAGAGGGTAGGCTGCCATATATAGGGGTGTGCCGCGTCTATTGTAAATAAAAAGGAAATTTTTACCATGAAAAGAATTGTTTTTTTTGCCTTCCCCTGATTCAGAGAACAGGTATTTAATGAATAGGTGTTGAAATCGGAATTTGAATAAAAACCGGAGTGGAATGGATGCCAAAATCGGCCGTCTATAAGTTCGAACTATATCCAAAGTTATTCACAATAGCATTTCCATTTCTTTTCTTCTGTCAATTAAGAGTTCAGAACATAAAATTCAATCCAAGCCAAACTTGCAACACACAAATCTGGAGCAAGAAGAATTATCTCCTTTCTTTCTATCATGTTTTTGTTCTGCTGCAGATAATCTCAAAGCCAAATCAAGTCTTCTCGGTCGATTTTGCAACAGAAACATTTTGAGGTATTTCGTTGACATTAAATGTATTCACTAACTCTCGTTAACGAAAAGAGAAAAATTGGTGCCAGAGAATCCGTGGCTGCGTCATGTTAGCACGAATATTTGTGTAGATCGTACAATGCGTGATTTTATGAAGATGTGGTTTCGGGCTGTTCTCAGCAGCATGCCCAGAAGTAACAGAATTGTGGCCTCAGTCCCTGTGAAGACGCGTGAGAGGCAAGGGCAATTTTTTGTTTGTTTGCTTTGCCAATCAACAGGGGGGCCCCTTAGCTAGCAGTGGTTTTTTCTGTTGACTGATATTCGGTATTGCATATAGTTGTAACATTACATATAGACGCACTCAGAAAATAATTTTTGTAAATTATACATTAACGTATTGAATGAGCGCATAATCAAAAGTAATTGATGTTAATATTTTAGGTTATTTTTTCACGTTTATAGTTATAAGGTGTCCATGTTCAGGAGCGCAAGGCATATGTGGCGAGAGAGAGTGCGAGGATGCTAGCTGAGTGTCACCCTGAAGAACTTATAATGCATAATTATATCGGTATTATATATTAGGCCAGCTCAATTCCCGGAGGATAACATCAACAAGATTGCGTCGCAACTAAAATTGTGTAGTTCTCAACAAATACTATGGTCACACCGAAAAATAAAACAGTCGTGAATATCTAACGAATAGAGGTAAAACAGTAACAATTTCTTATTTATTGCATTTATTATAATTCCGTATTTACACAAACTCTTGCCGAAAGCACCTTGCCCTTTGCTGCTTGTTTCATTTTGTATCATCTCTTCATTTGTGTTAGATGTCATAATAAGTAAGGTTGCTGGCAGACATACACAGGAATCAGAATCTACACATGTATGTTATGTTTTCTCGTACTTTCGAGTGTCCACTGCACTGGCGGTACAGTGGACAGTAGCGCATCAGAGTATAACCCAATAAATAACATAACTAGTGCATTAATGTGCTTAGACCTGCTCTATCTATAAACATCGATTTATGAAGTACTTCTAAACATATATACTACCAGAACTATAAGTAATCGACTTATCATTACATCATGCATTACAATCCTACACAGTAGTTGGTGAGGTCATATATAGTTATATATGACAATCACTAGCTCAGTCACAGCATAAGATTCATATGCTATTCGCGTCCAGCTTGCTCCTCGTCCCCTCTTCCTCACTAGTGGCGCTGTGATGTCGGCAGGGTGCACGTTGCGCGTGGTTGATCCCGTCGGGGCGAGCAACTGGTGCGCGCCAGGGTTTTGGGTTAGAAAGAGCCCCCCCGCTCCCCGCCGGCCCGGCCCGCGCCGCCGGCCCGGCGCCGTCCGGCCCCCCAGCGTCGCGATAGTTGGCCGTCTAACCTCATAGGTAAGAGACGTCGCTCTTCACTCACTGAAAGCTGACGAAGATGTAAGATCGACGCATCACAGTGATTCCACACCTCAATGCGTAGCACCTTACATGGGAGTAAGTATTCCCAATTCCAGCAATCTCATAGCTTCATTACATATTATACCAACCTCAGCTATACTATTTCAGCCGATGCAGGGTCATAAATCTTATTTTCGCAATATACACAACATTCTCATGTTATGTGCATTCTAGCCACGCGTATATATATATTCCAACTTTAATGCACTCCTTCTACATGTATATGTGTGTGATGCATGCCATCCATACTGCAGACATGTATTTCTAGCACCATATTAATCTCACATTGATAGCCTACATTTCTGTGACTGCCGCTTCAAAGCTGATGAATTTCAATGTGTAGCGTTATATGAGGTCTGCTGTGTACGAGAAAACTGGGTGTCAAGACTTAATGTTAAGACCTATGTTTGTTCTGACAATGGACACCCAGTGTTGATTTAGTTAAGTGGCATGGGAAGTCGCGCTCACACTACATTACACTACACTACACTACACTTACGTGCAATACGCACTACACTACGCGTGCACTACGCTGCCACTACACTGCATTTGCACTGCACTGCACTGCATTGCATGCACTACCACTTACACTACACTACACTACATACACTACACTGCAATTGCACGCCACTACCACTACACTACATTTACACTACACTACACTACACTACATACACTACAACTACACTAGCCTACGCTACGCTACGCTACACTACACTACGCTTACGCTACGCTACGCTACGCTACGCTATCACTACACTACACTTACACTACACTACATACGCCTACGCTACGCTACACTTACACTACACTACACACCGTCTATTGCTGCCACAGCTCAACCATGGTTCTTGAAGCAGACGAAAGTTGTGACCGTTGACCACCGTGCTAACGTCCGACACGGCGCCGTGCGGCGCAGCGGTGGATGTAGCTCCGACATGTTCAGATGCGGAAGTCGAAGTTGGATGACGTGGCTCACTAGAAAACCACCGGCTAATGTTCCTGAACTCGCGCATCGCATCCACTGATGCATGTCGTTCGATTCTGCCTGTTATCCAGGTGAATCATAAATTTTACTAGTAAACATTGCCTGCCATGCTCTGAGTAGTTTCGAGCAGGTGAACGGTCAACTTTATTGATCTATACATCAATTTCCAAAGAATATGACCCTTCCTCTCTAGTTACTCCATTATTACTCAGTCTTGTGATGACTGTATAGCCTGGAATGACAGCAGACCCATTGTTGGAACTGTTGAGTTATGTAAATTAGGCAATAATCTGCTGTGTGATCCCATGTTATCTGCATATCATTGTATAAAACCTTTATGCGTCACCATCGTGTACCTTTAAGTGCTGCTTATCAAAACCTTATGCATCACCCAATCGTGCACCTAGTGACTGCTATCAAACCTTATGCGTCAACCAATCTCGTGTTACCTTTACGGTGACTGCTTATCAAACTTATGCCGTCAACCAATCGCTGTGTAGCTTTAAGCGTGGACTTGTATCCAACCTTATGTGATCATAACCAACTCGTGTACCTTTAAGCTGACCTGTTATATAAACCTGAGCTGTCACGCGTACTCCTTTAAGGATGCTGAGGCAACGGATCCCACGTTCCACCACGTCATGTGGCAGACGAGCGTCAGGAACCTGCCATCTTGAAGGAGGATATGAACGAACCTCGTCGTGCCTGTCGCGAACACATACGCGTCGTTACGCGAGCATGTCGCTTATGCGACAACGCCTGCCGACATCACACCACGCGATGAGAGATTCCGTCAGAGGTTAAGGAGTGCCTCATTAGGCAGTGCTATCGTGAGGTTAGATGTAACCGCCTACTCTGTAGCTCAAGCCCTTTATAAACTGCTCGTCGATGTAAATTACGAACTTCACTGTGTCGCCCACCATTCTCCTTAGCTAATAAACCAAGGAAATGTCTTTTCGAGAAATTTAGTTATCGAGTATTTCTGTCATAGTTAATCCATCCACCGGCAGTGCATGACATCCGTCAGATCTAGGCAATCAGAATTGTAAAAGGCATATCTAAAAACAACTGCTTTGTAACGACAGTGCGGGCAAGGCCAGCATGCACGTTTGGGCACGCAGTTTAAAAGCGTACAGGAACTGTCTCGCTGACCGACATACCAACAGTATCCGCAGGAACGCTGGCTTCTCGCGCTCACGCGGAATAGGTCGATTATCGTTCAGGGAGCCGGCAGCACATGCTCGTCATGTGGACCGTTCATGAGCGACGTTAGGAATGCCGTTCTCTCTAGCCAGACATGTGACAAATCGAGCCTTTTTGTTGCAGAATACGATCGTAGGTATGCCACGTTCTTCCGTGTTGGACTTCAGCAGGACCAGCAAGCTCCTGGATCGATTCCATTACAGCAGAGTGGAGAGAGTGTTAAGCACGTCAATCGACTGCTAACGCGCTACTAATACACGTGCAAGCCACTCCTCAATACACAACTATAGTACTCATGGCAGCACGTCAACGCGGGTTAATAGAACATGTGAATACAAAACATATGTGGGGTACCGAGCCGCAAGAACAAAACACACTCAGCGTGCCCACTTAGCCGACAACAACCCAAACTAAGTTAACACACGTACGAGAATCTTTTTACCAGAGATTGATCTTCCGCTCATCGACAATGCCAGGAGAGGTTAACCCTCCACACCTGTACCCTTACAATCATAGTTACTGCGCGAATAACTGTGACCGTAGCTCATAACTGTGACGTAGCTATAAACTGTGACCGTAGCCTCATAACTGTTCGAACCGTAGCTATTAACTTGAACCGTGCTATAACTTCGTACCGCTAAGCTATAAACTGTGATCCATAGCTCATAACACTGTGAAC
>NW_014578612.1:0-414 GCF_000485595.1 Priapulus caudatus
GTGTGTGTGTGTGTGTGTGTGTGTGTGTGTGTGTGTGTGTGTGTGTGTGTGTGTGTGTGTGTGTGTACTTCGGGGGGTTCTGTCACGTTGGTGTAGGTATGTGCGTATATGTATGAATGTGTATGCGTGCAGATGTGCGTGTGTGTGCACGTAGTGGAGTACGACAGGTATTTGTAAAGAGGTCAGCGAGTTAGCGACCCGGCATGAGACCCGTCATGTCAATTCACTCACCTCGTGTGACAACGACGAGGCGGCCCTGTCAAGCTTACGCTGTCTGTTATTATCTAAATGCCACAGTTAAATATCATTATACGCTTCGCCGTTCTTCTAAACCGGTTTATCTATGCATTATGTATATATATATATATATAAATAAATAAATAAATATAGATATATATATATATATATACACCT
>NW_014578612.1:2123-2526 GCF_000485595.1 Priapulus caudatus
AGAGAGAGAGAGAGAGAGAGAGAGAGAGAGAGAGAGAGAGAGAGAGAGAGATAATGTGTAATTCCGCACATCAGGAGATTCGTGGACGCGTCTGCCATATGATCTAAGATCTTATCGAGAGTGATCGATCATGACTAACTCTCAATGCGAACGAGATACGTCGATAGCCGTCTCTCATCGAGCTTTGCTGAGCATGAGACTAGTTGAATCTATACAGGAAGCAATCTATGCGACACGCAACAACTGCGGCTAAACACTGTTTACATTTTAATCGAGCATATGACAGACGCTATACTGTCACAGACGGTAAACACGACGATCATTTTGCGCTTTCCCTCCTCTTGCTCTCTCTGTTTCACGCGCGTTCACTTCTCTGTCTCTCTCTCTCTCTCCGTCTCTCTCT
>NW_014578612.1:3994-5155 GCF_000485595.1 Priapulus caudatus
TCTTTGTAAACTGTAACCCGCGCCTAAAACAATGCGCACCATCTATAGTGAATCAAAATTAAAGGGACTACGTCACGAATTTTCTATGGTAAAATTTGTGAAAAAAAAAATTGCCATTTTTTTACATTAAAAGTAGAAACTAACGGGACTAAACGTATCGTCAAATTCTTACCTGATATAGGATTGTTTCTCAACTAGTTAAAAATCCAAAAAACCTGGACGATTTGAATTAATGTTCTCTTGCTATGGGCTATGTATGGGTCACGAGTGTATGTTCACATCGAACAATATAGTAAAATAGGAAGTATAATGCAGCAATTTAACCATAAAATGTGAACAAAATTACTTATATTTTGTGAAAAAGTAGAAATATTTTTTTATTTTTTATTATTTACGGTGACGTAATCACTTTAAAGCTTTCATGATCTATTGTCATCGTCTATGGTGTAACATCACAGTACATAAAGGTTCTTTAATGTGCACATGTTCTTTTGCTGTCACCAGCACGTACGTCGATCGATATGCGCACGTACGTCTGTGCCTCAGACACGCTATGGTTCATTCTTCTACTTCCACTTGAATATTACGTGAAGAGTAAACCCGTGAGGAAATGAATGGGAGATGAATGATGAAAAGAAACTTAATATTATCGCGTTCCATCGTATAAAAAACCCCAGTAAGATAAATGCGCCTTAACAAGATCTCGTGTGTGGAACAGGATTTCCCGCATTGAGGCTCAGCGAGTGAGACTGTATTATCCCAAGGTCAAGGGGTCAACATCAACGAATAAGCTCATTAAATATCCGCATGGCTGTGCGGGTCGAACTCTGGCACTCTATTCTGCGATGGGAGAGTCTCCGATGTAGCTCCGAGCCGAATGTAGTCCCGAATTTCATGTAATATATATGTAATGCATTCGAGTGATAAGTGCAATCGAGGAAAATTCTCTAATCATCGTTTGTGTCAGACCAGCCTGTCTCATAATCGCGGCAGAAACTACACACGCTCTCATTTATAATGAAGTATAGTGCATTATAATGCAGCAGAAATAATATCCATTGCGACGATACAAAAAAATCTTGACATTTACCTTCAGGTATGCGTTCCAACTTAGTACACGGCGGGTGATATATATAAATAAATAAATAAATAAATAAATAA
>NW_014578612.1:8988-14447 GCF_000485595.1 Priapulus caudatus
CGAAAAAATACGCTCGTGTGCCCCCAGCTTTATTCTTTATTCCATGTGTGTCCATGTAATACATTGTACCCTTCTCATGTAATGCATTGTTCCGTGCACATGCACAGTTCCGTGTTAGTGAAGCTTATTCTTTATTCCATGTGTGTCCATGTAATACATTGTACCCTTCTCATATAATGCATTATACCGTGTACGTGAGACGTACTATTTATTCCATGTGAGTCCATGTAATACATTGTACCCTTCTCATGTAATGCATTGTTTCGTGCACATGCACAGTTCCGTGTTAGTGAAGCTTATTCTTTATTCCATGTGTGTCCATGTAATACATTGTACCCTTCTCATGTAATGCATTGTTCCGTGTACGTGAGACGTACTATTTATTCCATGTGTGTCCATGTAATACATTGTACCCTTCTCATGTAATGCATTGTTCCGTGCACATGCACAGTTCCGTGTTAGTGAGGCTTATTCTTTATTCCATGTGTGTCCATGTAATACATTGTACCCTTCTCATGTAATGCAATGTTCCGTGCACATGCACAGTTCCGTGTTAGTGAAGCTTATTCTGTATTCCATGTGTGTCCATGTAATACATTGTACCCTTCTCATGTAATGCAATGTTCTGTGCACATGCACAGTTCCGTGTTAGTGAGGCTTATTCTGTATTCCATGTGTGTCCATGTAATACATTGTACCCTTCTCATGTAATGCAATGTTCCGTGCACATGCACAGTCCCGTGTTAGCGAGGCTTATTCTTTATTCCATGTGTGTCCATGTAATACATTGTACCCTTCTCATATAATGCAATGTTCCGTGCACATGCACAGTTCCGTGTTAGCGAGGCTTATTCTTTATTCCATGTGTGTCCATGTAATACATTAATACATTGTACCCTTCTTATGTAATGTATTGTTCCGCGTAAATATACAGTTTTTCCACGCATGATGTATTATTTTCATAACAGTTGGGTGTAACTGGATAAGTGGGCGTATGATAAGCATCGGTGAAGTCGCTAACTGCTGTCGCGTCAGTATATCGCTTCAGGTCTGCTGTTAGTGGATCAGCATCGTGGTTTGTGACGGATAAAGGAGAGAGCGTTACTGAAGTAGAAGGCAGCGCGGGGGGGAGATACGGAGTGTTTGCTAACACTGCGTGGCAGATAAAGACTATTAGCAGCGAACGTGACGATGAAACATCTAGTTAGAGTTTCAACGCTGGTGATTAGAAGTTCGGAAATGGTCCGGCTGGTGTCATCAGCGTTTAATAATTACACCTCAACGCACAGAAATTGCAGCAGAAAATCAGCGCCTTCGAGTTTAGCGTTAATATATTTTCACATTTTCTGTTAAATGATTTCTCTATGACATAGATATAATTGGTCGATGATGATCACGTGGTTAAAAGATGGCCGCCGTTAAATTCACATTTCTTTTTTCATCTCTGAATAGACGAATAAATACATGTAGATTGAGAGTGGTCGTGAGATTTTTATACATTCATATATTATGCTAATTAAATCTTCATGCAAAGGCGGTTGAATATATTAAAGTACAAAATGATAATTTAAGAGTTAGTTCAGTTTACCGCCAACAGCAATACGTTTCTTCTTGTAGATGATTTAACAGTAAATTTTATTTGGCGAATAAAACTTAGGGACGCATCGAAATGATAGTGGCTCTTTGTTCCCGTTTATAAACACATGAAGAGAGGAACAACAGAAAGGAAGATATAGTATATAAGCAGAAAGAAAAGCAGGTTTTCCTCGGATTTTGACTGCTGAACCAATCCGCCTGTGTTACGCCCTAGACGGGCTCTACGTTGCTTGACTCTCGGCGATGGTATTCTTTACGAGTATACACGTTATGCTAAGCAGCATATATGCGCCAGTCTACAGTGTTAGAGTTGATAAGCTTTTCTGGAGCGCAGGCTCTCTGACATGAATAAGGGAGACACATAACTATTAGCATCGCTTCTGAATCAACGTGTAAAACTAGAAAAAATACACGGGAAAGAGAGGATTGTTATTTCTGCCTTGCCATGCATTTGTTTTAAAAAAAGATTTACAGTGGGCGTGTCACTATTTATGAATGCTGACTGACAAGTTGCGCATGTGAGTGTAGGGTGAACATCACACACAAGTGTGCGCACTTACGCACGCACACATACACTTACGCACGCACACATGCACTTACGCACGCACACACATGCACTTACGCACGCACACACATGCACTTATGCACACACACGCGCGCGCACTCACGCACGCGCGCGCACTCACGCACGCGCGCACTTAAGCACGCGCGCACGCACGCGCGCACTCACGCACGTACATGCGCATCACACACGCACGCACACACATGCACGCGCGCACGCACACGCGCACTTACGCACGCACACGAGCACGAGCGCACGCACTTACGCGCGGACACACGCGCACGCAAGTAAACGCGAGAGAGGTTCATACATAATTTAAATAGGCTAACATGAGTAGACTTTTGGCGTTACTAGAGCGGACCCTCTATATATCGGTGCTGTGATCAGTAATTTCGCTGCCAAAATTGAACCAAATCGAGAACAAGCTAAGCACATGACAGCTCACTGATCACAACTGCCAGTCAACGATAAATTGAACGTGCAGGCGCGCGCGAGAGAGAGAGAGAGAAAGAGATAGATGGACAGAGAAACAGAGATCAAAGATAGCGAGAGAGAGAGAGAGGGTTAGCAAGAGCGAGAGAGAGAGGGAGAGGGAGGGTTAGTAAGAGCGAGAGAGAAAGAGAGATAGGGTTAGTGTGAGAGAAAGAGAGAGAGAGAGCGAGAGAGAGTGAGTTAGCGAGAGCGAGATAGGGTTAGTGTGTGAGAGATAGAGAGAGAGAGAGAGAGAGAGAGAGCGAGAGAGAGAGAGAAAGAAAGAGAGAGAGAGAGAGAGAGAGCGTTAGCGAGCGAGAGGGGCGAGAGAGGGAGCGATCGAGGAAGAGAGAGAGAGGGAGAGTTTAGCAAGAGAGAGAGAAAGAGGGAGAGAGGGGGTTAGAGAGAGAGGGAGGGAAAAAAAGGGTTAGCGAGAGAGAGAGAGAGAGAGAGAGAGAGAGAGGGCGAGAGAGAGGGGGAGACAGAAAGAGTTAGCGAGAGGCAGTTAGCGCGCGAGCGAAACAACGTGTGTGAGAGAGAGAGTTAGCGAGAGTGTGAGAGAGAGGGTTAGCGAGAGAAAAAGTGAGAGAGAGAGAGCGAGAGAGAGAGAGGAAGAAAGGCCAATCTCTCTGTTTGCACGGTATCTCCCTGTACGTACAATCATTTCTCTTCACGCACAATCATTTCTATGCACGCACAATCATTTCTATGCACGCACACCTATCTCTCTGCTGAGGAAACCAAGCAGAAAATTTCCTCATCTAGCACCTCAAACATAGACGGCCGACGACTCGGCTCAACAGCAATCGTTTATACGCCCTACAAACTTACACGGCGGAGTCTAAGGTTGAAATTCTCACTCGAGTTCCCCGAGGAGACCTGTTGCTCGAAGCTTTCGCTCCCATAATGCCACGCGCGGAAGATGCGCTAGTGAGTGACGTAACGGGTCGATTTGCGCAGTTAAAAAAACAAAAAGACTAATAAATAAAAAAGTGCTATTTAAATGAGCTGTCATGATTATCGATCCAACATGGATGCCAAAAGCAGACGATAGCACCAAGACAGGCTCCTGTGTTCGATAGATAGCGCGAGCGCGTTGATTGATTCGCCGCATACGTAACCTGCCAACTGACCGCATCGCAGAGATCAATGGTCGAGAAATGATATGTATGGAATGTGGCGGTGCATTATGTGGCGGTGCTTTGTTAACATGAGGGCGTAAGGGATGGGTTGTGGCAGCTGTATGATAGTGCATCGTCGAGATGCACGCATGCGCAAAAACAGACGATGCGCGCGCGCACGTACGCGCGCGTACTCACGCGTGTACACGCACCTCATACACGAATACATTTACAAACATGCTCGTGTACGCACTAGTGCACTCACACCACAGGCACTTCGAACGTCTCAATAAAAAAAAGTTAATAAACACAAAATGTAATTACTACCAAAGTCTTAATGTTTCTCTCCTCTATTTCGCCTATTATTGTCGATAACCTGCTGTAAATGCCGTTCAAATGCTCATATGCAACACACAAGTACACCGCACGCACGCCCTGTGTGATGGACGCTCGCTCACTAAAACCAGGTTGACGTACTCACTGACTCTTCTCTCTCTCTCTCTCTCCCCCCTTCTCTCTCTGCTCTCTCTCTCTCTCTCTCTCTCTCTCTCTCTCTCTCTCTCTATTTTCTCTCTCCTTCGCGCCTCTCTCTCTTAGACTATTATTATCTCTCTTTCGCTCTCGCTCTTTCTCTCTCACACTCTCTCTCTTTTCTCTTTTCTCTCTCTCTTTCTCTCTGTCTCTCTCTCTCTCTATATATATATCTTTCTCTCGCTCATCGCTCATTCTCTCTCTCTTCTTCTCTCTTCTCTCTCTCTCTCCCCCCTCTCTTCTCTCTCTCTCTCTATAGATATTATATCTCTCTCTTTCGCTTTCGCTCTTTTTCTCTCTCCTCGCCTCTCTCGCGCTCTTTCTCTCTCTCTCTTCTCTCTCTCTCTCTCTCTCTCTTATCTTTCTCTCTCCTCTCTTTCTCTTTCACTCTCTCTCTCTCTCTCTCTCTCCCTTCTCGCCTCTCCTCTCTCTTTCTCTCTGCTCTCTCCGCCGCCGCTTTCTCTCTAGATAATATATATCTCTTTCGCTCTCGCTCTTTCTCTCTCACACTCTCTCTCTCTCTGTTTCTCTCTCTCTTTCTTTCTCTACTCTTTCTCTCTGTCTCTCTCTCTATAGAAATATTACCTCTCATTTCGCTCTCGTCTCGTTCTCTCTCTCTCTCTCTCTCTCTCTCTCTCTCTCTCCCCCCCCTCTCTCTGTCTCTAGATTATATATCTCTCTCTTTCGCTTTCGCTCTTTTTCTTCTCTCTCGCTCTCTCGCGCTCTTTCTCTCTCTTTCTCTCTCTCGCTCGCTCTCTCTCTCTCTCTCTCCTCTCTCTCTCTCCTCTCTCTTTCTCTCTCTCTCTCTCTCTCTCTGTTCTCTCTCTTTTTTTCTCTCTTCTCTCTTGCTCTTTCTAGATATCTTCCTCTCCGATATTGCCACTCGTGATTGGCATGCGCATAAATGAGACCCAATTTAACAAAAAATAATGCCAACAAACAAGTTTTCGAGTTTTTCGCATTTTTGGGTATCATTACGATATTTGCTGATGCATCAATGGTTAGATTATATGTAATAATATATATATATATATATATATATATATATATATCTTTCGCCTCTCGCCCTTTCGTTCTCTCTCTCTCTCGTCTCTCTTTCTCCTCTCTCTCTCTGTCTCTCTCTCTCTGCTCTCTTCTTCTCTCTCTCTCTCTCTCTCTTCTCTCTCTCTCTTCTTTCT
>NW_014578612.1:14472-28917 GCF_000485595.1 Priapulus caudatus
TCTGCTCTTCTCACACACATTACATTACACAGCACGCACGCACACACACACACACACACACACACACCAAACACACTACACACACACACACACACACACACACACACACACACACATATATACACAAGCACACACAATGCACATACGAAACACGCACACACACAAAACACCAACCACGCCCCCCACTCATGACGTACGCACGCACACACTACGCGCAGTTTTGGCCACCACGGAAAAACGACACACACACACACACACACACACACATAACATAAACACAAACACACACCGACACACACACACACACACACACACACACACACTACACACGCACACACACACACACACAACACACATATTACAGTTAGTAATGCTTAACCCCCCCCCACCACACACACTACACACACAACGCACAAACACAAACACACACATCACTCACACACACACACACACACACACACACACACACACACACACACACACACACAGACAGACACACCACACACACACACACACACACACACAACACACCAACCCCACACACCAATATGCTTAACCTCTGCATTACAATTCAGCCTTATAATTCCTCCCCCGATGTTTAACAACGATGTACAACTCTCCTTCGCCTCGTCTATTCCACGCGTAAATACATCTATCCACCACGTCAATTATTCCATCCGAATAGTCCCCACAATTTTCGCGCACCTGCAGTTGAAACGATCGCTACTAACACTCGCACGATCACAAGCTAATTACAGTGGAGCGAACACAGGTAGACGTACACGGTAGAGGCTGCACTCAGGGTAGACGAATGTCGGCTAGCTACCACACCTGGTCGCCGCATACCTGTGAGGTGTACAGTAGCTACGGATGGCGGAGTGAGTGACTCTTGCCGCGGTCACAGCTGACGGACTCCGAATGCGAACCAGCGCATGCTGGCTGACGGGTCGAGCAGACAGGGGTGTGGAGGGAGGGGACGGACGAGAAAGAGACAGCCGAAAAACTCGTTCTGGTATGCTCTGGCTATGATTCCACGATGATGGGCGCACCCGCATTTTGGTTCTCCCGGCGCTGTGCGCGGGAAGGTTGTGGTGCGCTCGCGCGACACATCGGCATTGAAGACCGCGCGTCCATGGAGACGGGTGACACACACACACACACACACACACCACACACACACACACACACACACACATCACACGCACGCCACACACCCACTAAACACATCACACACACACACACACACACACACACACAACACAGCGGCGCGCGCGCGCCACACACACACGCACACACATCACACATGCACACATACACACACAGCACAACGCACACACACACACACACGACACACACACACCTAAACACACACACACACACACACACACACACACACACACACACACACACACACACCACACACACACACACACCGTACACACACGACAGAGAGAGAGAGAGAGAGAGGAGAAGAAGAGAGAGAGAGAGATGAGAGAGAGAGATGAGAGGAGAGAGACAGAGGGAGAGAGTGAGATGAGAGAGAGACGAGAGAGAGAGAAGAGAGAGAGATGATGAGATGAGGTGAGAGAGAGAGAGAGCAGAGAGAGTAATCACTCACAATGAGTGAGCTCGGAGACGACTTGCTTGTTGGATGAATGATGATTAGGCATAAACATTGTAGAACTGTGTTGTTAGTATATTTTTCTTTCCTCACTACCTTAATTAGGAACTTGGCCTTGTTAGCTTGACAAATCTTGCCGCGTCTGTCACGTATTGCTCCATGCACATGTAATGTATTGCTCGGTACGCATGTATATTTTCCGTGTACCTGACACTCATCTTTATTCCATGCGTGTCCATGTAATACATTGTACCCTTTCTCATGCTTAATGCATTGTTCCGTGACATGCACAGTTCGGTGTTAGTGAGGGCCTCATTCTTTAATTTCAGTTGTGTTGTCCATGTAATACATTGTACCCTTCTCATGTAATGCGATTGTTCCGTGTACGCGCAGACGTACTATGTATTCCATGTGTGTCCACTGTAATACATTGCTACCATTCTCATGTAATGCATTGTTCCGTGTTACGTGAGACGTTACTATTTATATCATTGTGTGGTCCTGTGAATACATTGTACCCTTCTTATGTAATGCCAATGTTCCGTGCACTGCACAGTCTCCGTGTTTAGTTGAGGGCTCATTCTTTATACCATATGTGTCCATGTAATACATTGTTACCCTTCTCATGTAATTCATTGTTCCGTCGTACGCGCAGGTACTATTTTATTCCACGTGTGTCCCATGTATACATTGTACCCTTCTCATGTAATGCAATGTTCGTGACATGCAGCAAGTTCCGTGTTATGAGGCTTATTCTCTTATTCCATGTGGTCCATTGTAATAACATTTGTACCCTTCCTCATGTAATCATTGTTTCGTGTACGCGAGACTTACTATTTATTCACGTGTGTCCATGTAATACATTGTACCCTTCTCAACTGTAATGCATTGTCTCGTCGTTTACGCGAGACGTACTATTTATTTCCACGTGTGTCCATGTAATCATTGTACCTTCTCATGTAATGCAACTGTTCGCTGCCCACCAGTGCACAGTTCCGTGTTTAGTCAGGCTTATAGGCTTTCATTTCTGTATTCCATAGCTGTGTCCATGTAATAATTGTAATACCCTTTCTCATATAATGCAATGTTCTGCACATGCACAGTTACCGTGTTTAGCGAGGTCTTTCTTTATTCCATGTGTGTTCATGTAATACATTAATACATTGTACCCTTCTTTGTAATACATTGTCCCTTCTTATGTAATGCATTGTTCGGTCAAATATACAGTTTTTCACGCATGATGTTATTATTTTCATAACAGGTTGGGTGTAACTGGTATAATAGTGGGCGTATTCATAAGCATCGGTGAAGTCGCGTAACTGCTGTCGCGTCAGTATATCGCTTCAGGGTCTGCTGTAGTGGATCAGCATCGTGGTTTTGTGACGATAAAGGAGAGATGCGTTATTGAAGTAGAAGGGCAGCGCGGTGCGGAGATACGGAGTGTTTTGCTACACTGCGTTCGGCAGATAAAGAGACTATTAGCCCAGCGAACGTTACGATGAAACATCTAGTCGCAGAGTTTTCAAACGCTGGTGATTAGAAGTTCGGTAGATATGGTCCGCGCTGGTGTCATCGGTTTAATAATTACAGCCTTCAACGCACAGAATTGCCAGCCCAGAAAATCAGCGCCTTCGAGTTTTGCGTTAGATATATTTTCACATTTCTTTTTTTAATGATTTCTCTATGACATAGATATAATTGGTCGATGATGATCACAGTGCGTTAAGACTGGCCGCCCTTAAATTCACATTTCTTTTTTCATCTCTGAATAGACGCAATTAAAATAACATTAGATTTGAGAGTGGTCTGTGAGCATTTCTTATACATTCATATATTTATTGACTAATTAAATCTTCATGCAAAGGCGGTGAAGTATATTAAAGTACAAAATGATAATTTAAGAGTTAGTTCAGTTTACCGCCACGCAATACGTTTCTTCTTGTAGATGATTTAACAGTAAATTTTATTTGGCGATATAAAACTTTAGGGACTTCATCAAATTGATAGTGCCTCTTTGCTTCTTCGTCTATAAACACATGAAAGAGAGGAACAGCCAGAAAAGGAAGATATAGAATATTAGCAGAAAAAAAAGCAGGTTTTCCTCGGATTGGTGACTGCTGAACCAATCCGCTTGTGTTACGCCCTAAGACGGGCTCTACGTTGCTTGACTCTCGGCCGTATGGTATTTCTTTACGAGTATACACGTTATTTAAGCAGCTTATATGCGCCAGTCTTACTAGTGTTAGGAGTTTGATTAAGCTTTTCTGCGAGCGCAGGCTCTCTTGACCAATGAATAAGGGAGACACATAACTATTAGCATCGCTTCTGAATCAAGCGTGTAAAACTAGAAAAAATACACGGAAAGACGAGGATTGTTATTATCTGGCCTTTGCCATGCATTTGTTTTAAAAAAAGATTTACAGTGGCGTGTCATATTATGAATGCTGACTGAACAAGGACTTGCGCATGTGAGTGTAGGGTGAACATTCACACACAAAGTGTGCGCAGCGTTACGCACGCACACATTACACTTACCGCACCGACACATACACTTACGCACGCACACACATTTGACTTACGCACGCAGCACACATGCACTTGATGCACCACTCACGCTGCGCGCACTCACGCAGCGCGCGCATTAAGCACGCCGCGCACGCCGCCGCGCACTCGACGCAGCGTACGATGCATCACGGACGCGGGCGCACCACATGCACGCCGCGCCGCACACGCGCACTTTACCACGCACACGAGGCACGAGCGCACGCATTACGCGCGGACACACGCGCACGCTCGCACTCAAGCACGCCGCGCACAACGCACGTACATGCGCATCAGCACACGCACTCACACACATGCACGCACACTGCGCACGCTTCAGCACTCAAGACGCGCGCACAACGCACGTAATGCGCATTCAACACGCACTTCACAGACATGCCACGCACACGCGCACGCTCGCACTCAAGCACGCGCGCACCAACGCACGTACAATGCGCATCACACACGCACTCAACACACATGCACGCACACGGCGCACGCTCGCCACTCAATCACTTACTCAACTTATTACGCACACCGCGCACGCACACACATGCAGCGCACGTCACACACACACGCGCACTCACGCACACGCCCACGCTTCCGCATCACAGCACGCAGCTTACGCACAGCGGCATCACACCGCGCACGCACGCACGATTCGCACACACGCGCAACGAGCGCACGCACTTACGCCGCGGAAACACACCCGCGCGCACACGCCAACGCGGCTAAGATAAAAATTATTTGCTAATAGAAAGAATAAATTTGCAAATAGCAGAGCTCACGTGCACTATGGAAAAGAGGAAAATGTGCCGAAAACGAATTATGGCGCATGATAATAAGTCCGCCGAGCGATTACCTCGCCTCAGCATCCTCATCCCCCTCCGCATCTCCCCGCAGCAGCCGCCAGATAAGTCGCGAGCCATACGCGCATTGCGCACAACGCAGCTATCGTTGTAATCATCGTAGCGGAATTGCGCCGTGATTTGACTTCAGCAGGGGGATCGGTGCTGGCGGGAGGCGAGGAGAATGTTTGTATGAGGTAATACGGCAGTTGAAGGAACGTGGTTGCCAATAGATGGAGAACGAGAGAGAGAGAGAGACGAGAGGAGGAGGAGAGAGAGGAGAGGACGAGCGCCGCGCGCGAGAGAGAGAGAGAGAGACGAAAAAAAAAGAGCAAAAGAGAGAAAGAACAGTCGCGTTGAGAGAGAGAAAGAGATAGTAGATGAGAGAGAGCGAGAGAGGGTCCTCCTGCATTCGGGAGAGAGAGAGAGACGAGATGAGAGAGATGAGAGAGTGTGAGAGGGCGCGGAGAGATAGGAAGACGTGATATGAAGAGAGATGGGGAGAAAGAGAGAACGTAGAGAGAATGAAAGCTGAGAAAGATAGAGCATGACAGAGCCGAAAGAGTGAGGAAAAATGAAGGAGATGAGAGAGAGATAGGTCCCTTAGAAATTAAAAGATGGGAGAGAGCGTAGAGAGAGAGGAGGAGTTAAGGCGACACACACACACACACACACACACACACACACACACACAACACACACACACCACGAGAGAGAGAAAGGCGCGCCTGCGAGAAAGAAATGAGTAAGAGCAAAGAGAAAAGCGGGACGTGGACGTTTGGTGTTATTCTGTTGGCCGCATGCTATTTAACATGTTCCAGCTATATACGTAGTTGGTATATAACATGTCCTCGAGGAGCCGCCGCGCCCATGAGCGCTCCCCTTTTTATTTGTATGCAGATTACAAGAGGAGCTTCTATTTCATGCAAGAGAGCTGCGGACGAGAAGATCAGACACGGGACACGCGGTTATGTGTGTGGTGTGTGTGTGTGTGTGTGTGTGTGTGTGTTGGTGTGTGTTGTGTGTGTGTGTGTATGTGTGTGTGTGTGTTGTGTGTGTGTGTTGTGTGTGTCGTGTGTGTGTGTATTTGTGTGTGCGTGCGTTGGATGTGTAGTGTGTCTGTGTGTGTATGTGTGTCGCTGGTGCTCCGCTGTGTGTGTTGTGTGTGTGTGTGTGTGTGGTGTGTGCCTCGTCTGTTGTGTTGTGTGTCGTGTGTGTGTACTGCGCCGCTGTGTGTGTGTGGCGTGTGTGCATGCGTGTGTGTATGCGGCGCAGCTTGTGCGTTCTAGGCCATGTGTGTGTATCGCGATAATACTCTCAACTCACAGTTTTGCAGGTACGCGCAAACGAATCATAAAAAATCGCTTTTAGTTAAACGCTCGAACAGATGCAAAAGAGCAAGCAGCTTGTGCATCAGTCACAGTGTCGTTTCATTTCGACCACTAGTACATCCATTATACACATGCAGAGCACGCTCGGATTCGCGACCAACTTACACATGCACCAACACAGCCAGACCGAGGACGATAATCAAGATGGCGTCGTGGACCTAATATAGCAAACATGGCGTCGGCGTGTAATGTTGGCGACACCGTCACGAAACTCCGCTCACAAGGCGGACGTTGATTGGTCGATGAGTGCTCACGAGGCCAGGCGATGGTGCTCGCGAAAAGTCTGCTATCGACTGGACGCGAAAGACAATTGTTATTGATTGTTTAATTAATCGCGGAATACAACCCGCGTACACAGCGTCTTAGCATTGTCATTTGGCATCTTAGTGAAAAAATGCACAATCCAGGAATTGCAGTTGACGATTATTCCATTTCCAACGTACAGTATACTGCACGGTAACCGGTAAAACATTCACTGCAGGTTTCTGCCGCACCGGAACCTCTCACCGTATACAATCACAGCCAATCAAAATACGCCTTAAGATCATTAGCAGGGAAATAACAGCAAACAACTTGAGCAGACGATCGGTCGAACCAAACGATTATATACAGAGCTTCTGCTTTTACATAGAGGCGGTTTATAAAATTTGTGAACGTTCGCATCGACATTTGCAATCCGATGCCGGCTTATTGACAATCGTTTCGAATTACAGAGCGTTTCAATGAGGTACACGATATTGTGAACTCACAATTTTTTCACTACTTGCATGCACGCTTGCTACGTTAGATACACGGCTGAATATAGATAGCGTCAGACTATATACGTCAGTGGGAAGCGCTAAATTATATAATTAATTTACTATGATTATATTAATATAATATAATGGTAATGATACAGGTGAGATGGCAGGTACACGGTTCGTGTAGGTGTCCGATGAACGGGCTGGGTTACAGTTAAGTTAGATTAGGAGAATCCTGGCTAATCATTATTCATAACAGCCACCCCGCTCATTGCCTAACGCTAACCTTAAACTCTATACCCGAGACCCAAAGCCTACATGAGAATAAACCGCAACCATAACCCAGATCTCGTGAGCAGTGTGATATCTCTTAATGAGGAATCACGGTTACACTATATCGCGTCTTAACTATTATTATGAAGCTATATATATCATGTCAACGGGACTATATTAAACTATGTTAAACTATATTAACGGACACTTCACGTCAAGTTCTGACATTAGTATTCGCGACCACAGGCAACATACATACGACGGAGCACATGTACGCACGCACGCACCACCGCGCACACGCAACACGCACGCAGTGTGCGCACTCGCACGCACGCCTCAACACACGCACGCTCTCTCGCACGTGGTGCCACACGATGCCCGCGCACGCGCCACTGGCACGCAGCGCAACAGTACGCACGCACCGCACTTTTCGCACGCCGCACGTACGCACACACGCACTGCGCCCCTAAACTGATGAAGTGCCACGCAGCGATGACGCGCGGCATTCTCGAGTAGTCTCTGTAAAACTAGAAAATTAATACTGTCATAATCTGTGTGAGCGTCTGCATTGCCTTCCCTTTCGCATCACTGCAGAGCGTACCTGAGTATCTCAGCGTCCAATTCTCTCATCTAACACCCAGAGCGCAAAACACGGCGCGCGCCACACAACCACACACACAACACACACACACACACAACATGCTGTGCCCTCGCATCCATATCTCACGCTATGCGCCATCGCGCTGCCCGTTCACGAGACGCCACACTCGGCTGTCCTCCGCCAGAGTTTTCGTCGAACCCATTTCGCCGCATGCGCCTTCGGCGAACCAGCGTCGAATGATGGTGAGGACAGTTATAAAGTTTTTGTACTTGCGCGGCGCATGCGGCCCTGCGAGTCAGCGTCACGTAAATCCACCGTTACTAATTCCACCGACAACGATAGCCCGCGAGGTACGGCCGCCTTGTGAGACGGTCACGATTGTCTACAGATCGGGAGTCCGCACGGTGGCGTCGTCGGCGCATAGGCGACCGGTAGGTTGGACATATATTCCAGCGGTCAACGCTAATAGCAACGTTCGCGCCGTTAGGTAGTTATCTGTCACGTGAAATCGACGCATCGTGGCGGGCGACGTTCTCTGTTGTGCACACGTCTCGCGGAGATCTCGTTGAATGTGGCGCGGGTTACGGTGTTGATTGTTCGATGCTTGAATCGAGACTGCCTCACTGCCACGGCACCACATGCATGCCGCGAACAACTTGCCAATGACTCGCACGATGAGACGATTACTCTGAACAAGGACGACGCGACGACTGATTGACGACTCACGACGACGATGGCTCGAGAACGGTCGCACGATGACAGCGACGATGATTGACGATCGACAGATGGCCAAAACGCGATTGGACGACGGCAGGACGCGACAACCGACGATTGACTACGCGACGACGACGATGCCAAGACGACCGACGACGACGACGGTACCGACGACTGACGACGACGATGACGACGACAGACGATGGCCAAGACGCGCGAATGAGCGAGGGACGACGGCGCGGGGCGACGCCGACCAGGCTAGGCGGACGAGCGCCGACGCTGAGCTTGACGCTGCTGGCTGCACACGGATGCGGCGCAGACGGGGAGGTTACACGCTACTCCGATGTCCGTGATTGCGCCTGCATTGCTGCCTGAGCTGACTGCTGAAATACATAAAGAGTGCAGTCGTGTTTAGCAACAGGAGAAGAAAAACCCACACAGAGCAGCAGCAGTCAGTAGAGAAGCAGCGCGAGCGTTAAACACAACACACACAGCAGCAGCATCGAGCAGTAGCAGCCGCACGCAGCCAGCAGCAGTAGTAACAAACAACTACAACAAACAACAGCAGCAGCCATAGTATTAGTAGCAGCAGCAGCAGCAGCAGCCAGTCAGCCAGCAGCAATAGTAGTAGTAGTTGTTAGTATAGTAGTCAGTCAGTAGTAGTAGCAGTTAGTTAGTAGTAGGTGTAGGTTAGTAGTTAGTAGTAGTAGTGAGTAGTATAGTGAGTACGTAAGTATGTGGTATATGTAGTAAAGTAGAGCAGACAGCTTGCAGCAGCAGCATCCGCCCAGCAGCAGCAGCTATAAGCGACAGTATCAGCAGGAGCATTAGCAATAGTATCAGCAGCATTCACCATCAATCATCAGGCAGCGCATCATTAGCAGCAGCGGGCAGGCGGTTTTGATGTTAAAATAATTATGCTAGCATACTGCAGTTTGCTGAAAAGTGCGACCGATGCATTGTATTTAAGACACTTTAGAGTGACTTAAGAAACATTCGAGGCGCGATAAAATGTATTTTTAAACGATAAGTTTACGCTATTTCTAGAGGATACGAAGGGCGGAAGTGGTGACCTATTTCGGCGGGGGACAAACATTTATCGGCGGCCTTCTTGGGGAGGGTTGTCAATACTTTGGGGGGAGGGGGGTTCTCTCTCTCTCTCTCTTTCTCTCTTTCTCTCTCTTTCTCTCTTGTATGTAAATATTGGTATTTGTAGTAATGTAGTAGAGCCACAGAATCCTATTGCGCCACATAGATATGTAGATAGCGAGAAATGTAGGATCAACAGCAAGATGAACAATACAGGACACCTGACGACTACCTGTACGACCCGTACACCTGTACGACTCTGGCGACTTAATAACAACGTAAAGTCTTTCGGAAATGACATTATTGACGACATTATTAGTTCTTAGTGACATTCCTAATAGAGGTGACAACCGTAATTAGTTATTAGCAACTATATGGGATAAATAATGACTCCAGGTTCCTACTAGAGGAGAGGTGTAATGGACAGCGTGCCAACAGCTTAATACTCCTAAACAATCGGAGAAAGGGTAATAGTCCAGGGGCCCGTTGTCAGAAACAAAATTAGTCTTAACATTAGTCTTAACATTAACTTTTTCTCTTAGACCGTCATCAGAAACGCTGCGAAGTTACCTGAATAAAAAAATCGTAGCAGATTTCCTCGTAACAATACGAAACAAAGTGCTGTCGACGGTCTACGAGAAAATGTTAGTGTTAAGACTAATGTTAAGACTAATTTTGTTTCTGACAACGGGCCCCAGGAAAGCAAACGGCCAGGTTAGGCGAGTTCAACACGCCAAATTGTAATTAATCATCTAATTAAAATTAATGATCATCTAATTAAAATTCTAATTAATCATCACTAATTAATTAAGGTAGAGCGCCTTCGATTGGGCGAGAACAAGGGGAAGCCTATGCATATGTCGGAGACAGAGGACCTCCCTATAAAGGAATGTGATGAAAGAAACCCGGAGCTTCAGAAGTCTGATTAGAGTCTTCACGGGCGCCGGGAAGTTTGAGAAATTCCAAAATAGAATGCATTAATTTGCATTATGCACGCAATGTAGATGCCTCATGGACATCTAAAAGGCAGTAGAAGTATGACTGGTCCTATTATATCGCGCAATTGTCCAAATTCGGCAAGTGGCGTAGGCATGGTGACCGGTCGGCCATTTTTGTGTTTAAAACGGGATCCGACTACTCTGTAGAAATACGCGTCATAGAGCTGGCAGAAGTTTCGAGCGGAGCATAGAGCACGAATCTGTAGTTATTTAACATGAATAAAGTGTATGTTGTGTATGCGACGAAACAGGGTGACTATTTCTAATTAATTTCTGTTCGATGCTTGTTCAGGCCTGCTGCCCCATACCATGGACGCATTCGAATTCTACTGTTGTTCAACACCTAAAGGGACGCTATTCGGAATTACACTCGCGCGCCCTCTGGCGCCACAAGAGAACACTAGAAGAATCTCCTAGTGTCCGGAGTAAGATGTTGTCATTTCACGATGTACCGCTACCATGTCCTTATGTGCATGAGTTAACGATGTTACCCAGTGCTTTGTCTACAACAACCTCTGATCATGTTTATGTGTATGTGTGTGTGTGTGTTTGTGTGTGTGTGTGTGTGTGTGCGTGTGTGTGTGTGTGTGTGTGCATGCGTGTGTGTATGCGCGCGCGTGTGCGTGTGTGTGTATCGCCGATAATACTCTCAACTCACATTGCAGGTACGCGCAAACGAACATAAAAAAAATCGTTTAGTAAAACGCTCGACAGATGCAAACACAGAGCAAGCAGCTTGTTGATCAGTCACAGGCTGTTTATTCGACACTACGTACATTCCTATACAATGAGAGCACGTCGATCGCGCACCAACTACACATGCCACCAAACACAGCCAGCCGAGGACGATAATCAAGATGGCGGCGGACCCTAATATAGCAACATGGCGTCGGCGGTAGGTGGCGACACCGTCACGAAACTCGCTCACAAGGGACGTTGATTGGTCGATGAGTGTCACGAGGCAGGCGATGGTGCTGCGAAAAGTTGCTCGACGGCGAAGACAATTGTATTGATTGTAAATTAATCGCAGAATACACCCGCGTAACAGCGTCTTAGATTGTCATTGCACCTTAGGAAAAATGTACAATCAGAAATTGCCAGTGACATTTTCATTTCCGCGTCATATACTGCACGAGCAACCGGTAAACATTCACTGCGGTTTCTGCCGACCGGAACCTCCCACCGGATACCATCAGCAGCCAATCAAAATACGCTTAGATCATTAGCGGGAAATAACAGCAAACAATTGAGCAGCGATCGGTCGAACCAAAAGCGATTATATACAGAGCTTCTGCTTTTACATAGAGGCGGTAAAAATTGTGAATGTTCGATCGACATTTGCAATTCGATGCCGAGCTTTGACATCGTTTCCGATACAGAGGCTTTCAATGAGTACACGATATGTGAACTCACAATTGGTTTCTCTACTTGCATGCACGTGCTACGTTAGATACACGGCTGATATAGAAGGCGTCAGACTATACGTCAATGGGAAGCCTAATTATATAATTAATTATATAATTATATATAAAAGGTAATGATTACAGGTGAGATTAGGTACACGGTTCGTGTAGGTGTCCGATGAAGGGCTGGGTTTACAAGTTAAGTTAGCATTAGGGAGTAATCCTGGCTAATCATATTTATAACAACCACCCACGCTCTATCCTTAACGCTAACCTTAACTCTAACCCGAACCCAAAGCCTAACACTGAGATAAACCCAACCCTAACCCGATCGTGAGCAGTGTGATATCTCTAATGGCGAATCACGGTACACTATATAGCGTATAATATTATATAGCTATATAACATGTCAACGGACTATATTAAACTATGTTAAACTATATTAACGGACACTTCACGTCAAGTTCTGACATTAGTATTGCGACCACAGACGCACATACATACAGACAAAGACATACGCACGCACGCACACACGCGCACACACGCACGCACGCAGGCGCACTCGCACGCACGCACACACGCACGCTCTCTCGCACGTGTGCACACATGCACGCGCACGCGCACGCACGCACGTACGCACGCACACGCACTCGCACGCACGCACGTACGCACACACGCACGCGCCCCTAACTGATACAGTGCACGCAGCGATTGCGCGCGCATCTCGAGTAGTCTCTGTAAATTAGAAAATAATACTGTCATAATCTTTGTGAGCGTCTGCATGCTCCCCTCGCACCACTGCAGCGTACCTGGTATCTCAGCGTCCATTCTCTCATCTACACCCACACGCACAAACACGCGCACGCACACATACACACACACACACACACACACACACACACACACACACACACACACACACACACACACACACATGCGGTGCCCTCGCATCCATATCATCCACGCATGCGCATCGCGTGACGTCACGATGACGCACACTCGCTGTCCTCCGCCAGGTTTTCGTCGAACCTATTCGCGCATGCGCCTCGCGACCCAGCGTCGAATGTAGAGGACAGTATAAAGTTTGTACTTGCGCGGGCATGCGGCTGCGAGTCAGGGTCACGTAAAATCCACCGTTACTAATCCCACCGACACGATAGCCCGCGAGGCGGCGCCTTGTGAGACGGTCACGTGACTACAGACCGGGAGCCCGCCAGGTGGCGTCGTCGGCGCAATAGGCGACGGTGAGATGACATATATCCGCGGTCACGCTATGCCGTCGCGCGTTGGTAGTTATTGTCATGTGAATCGCGCATTGTGGGAGCCGACGTCTCGTGTTGTGGCACGTCTCGCGAGATCTCGTGATGTGGCGCGGCGTTGCTTGATGCAGTGCTGAATCGAGATCTGCCTCACACCACATGTATGCCGCTAACACTTGCCAATGTTTGCACGATGACGACGAATACTTTGAACAAGGACGACGGCGACGACGACGATGACTACGACGACGATGGCGAGAACGTCGACGATGACGCCGACGATAATAACGACGACGATGGCCAAGACGCCGATACCGACGAGGACGACGACGATGACGACGACGATGACGAGGACGACGACGATGGCCAAGACGCCGATGACGACGAGAACGACGGCGACGGCGATCAGGACGGTGACGACGCTGACGCTGACGCTGACGCTGACGCTGACGCTGACGCTGCACACGGATGCGCGCAGTCGGGAGGTTACACGTACTCCGAGTCTGTGATAGCGCCAGCATTGTTTGCGGAGCTGACTGTGAAATACATAAATAGTGCAGGCGTGTCAGCAACAGGGAAGAAACCCACACAGAGCAGCAGCAGCTGTAGTAGCAGCAGCAGCAGCAGCAGCAGCAGCAGCAGTAACAACAACAACAGCAGCAGCATCAGCAGTAGCAGCCGCAGTAGCAGCAGCAGTAACAACAACAACAACAACAGCAGCAGCAGCATCAGCAGTAGCAGCCGCAGCAGCAGCAGCAGTAACAACAACAACAACAACAGCAGCAGCAGCAGTAGTAGTAGTAGTAGCAGCAGCAGCAGCAGCAGCAGCAGCAGTAGTAGTAGTAGTAGTAGTAGTAGTAGTAGTAATAGTAGTAGTAGTAGTAGTAGTAGTAGTAGTAGTAGTAGTAGTAGTAGTAGTAGTAGTACATGTAGTAGTACAAGTAGTAGTAGAAGAAGAAGAAGAAGT
>NW_014578612.1:28927-30055 GCF_000485595.1 Priapulus caudatus
AGTAGTAGTAGTAGTAGTAGTAGTAGTAGCAGTAGTAGTAGTGGTAGTAGTAGTAGTAGTAGTAGTAGTAGTAGTAGTAGTAGTAGTAGTAGTAGTAGTGGTATATGTAGTAGTAGCAGCAGTAACAGCAGCAGCAGCAGCATCCGCAGCAGCAGCAGCATAAGCAACAGTATCAGCAGCAGCATAAGCAACAGTATCAGCAGCATCACCATCATCATTAGCAGCAGCATCATTAGCAGCAGCAGCAGCGGTGTAAAATAATTAAGCTAGCATCTGCAGCTTGCTGAAAGTGCCGACCGATGCATTATTAAGACACTTAGAGTGACTTAAGAAACATTCGAGCGCGATAAAAATGTATTTTTAAACGTAATTACGCTATTTCTGGAGAAGGGGCGGGAAGTGGTGACACTATTTCGGCGGGGGGACAACTATTTCGGGGGGCCTTCTTTGGGGAGGGTGTCAATACTTTGGGGGGAGGGAGGTGACACTATTTGGGGGGGGCGGGGAGAGGTGACGCTATTTTTGGGGAGAGGGCGGGGAGAGGTGACGCTATTTCGAGGAGAGGGGCGGGAAGAGGTGACACTATTTTTGGGGGAGGGCGGGGAGAGGTGACACGCTGGTGAGAGGAATACTATTTTATATTTTTCATGGGATGTGAACGATAATAAAATGCCATGAAATAAGAGTTATCTTTTCATTAAAGGGAAAATATGAAATCGATGAAAGAAATTGGCATGAAATGCAATTTTTTCCTTCTTACTATTATTAGGTACTCGAGGCGAAAATCGATCAAAAGATATGAGGACCAATTTGTACTAATTTAGGATTTTGATACGAAAAAGGCCGTAGCATAAAATCCCAATTAGTTGTACTGTTGCCAACGTATGACAGCAATAAGTCAATTAGTTGTATGCGAATGTAATGAATATGAGGTTTGAACAGGCTTCAAGGCAATAAATCAGAAATGGCTGCTACATAAATACGTATTTAGCTTGCTTATTTTCCCCAATTACATGATTGCTTGTATGGTATTGATTTCGAAACATCACGTAGAACAACATTAATATTGTAATGTACGTGCGTGCCTGTGTGTTTGTGTATGAGTGCGTGCCTGTGTGTTTGTGTATG
>NW_014578612.1:37723-40790 GCF_000485595.1 Priapulus caudatus
AGAGAGAGAGAGAGAGAGAGAGAGAGAGAGAGAGAGAGAGATGCACGCGTGTGGTGACGTGCACGCACCGTGCACGCGCGCGCGCACGCACCTGCTGCGTTGCGAACGCTCTGACGCGCGTAGCTCGCCGCCTCTCCCTGCAGCTGTGTTCGCGCCTCACTGATGTTGCGCCGTTGGCACGCGCACGCCGCCATGAACGCCTCGCGATACTTCTTGTTCATGAAGCAGTAGGTGATCGGGTTCGTGCACGAGGACGTGTAGGAGAGCAACTGGACGAAGCTGTAGGCGAGCGCTGATATGGTTTTGGTGGCTCCGCCTGGGTCGACCACGCCCCACGTGTACGTGCAGTACAGCGGTCCCCAGCAGATGAAGAACTCGAGCACGACGACGAAGAGCATCTTGATGACGCGTCGCTTCGCGTTCAGATTCTTCTCCGTGTTCAGCTGCGACTTGCGCATGACGTGGCGCCCCCCGGCGGCGGTGGTTGGCGGCGGCGGCGGTGGCGCTGTCGTCGCGCCGCCGCGGCCATGATTGTTGACGGCGCCGTTGCGCAGTGACGTCACGCGGTCGTCGCGTCTGCAGTAGGCGTACGAATCTGTGAACGGAGAGAGGGGGGTGTTTACGCACGGAAGTCGAGTTGCGATGGTTGCGTGAAATGCGTGACTGCGTCATGTAAACGTAAATTATGTAAATCAACGTGAAATATTTTTAATACTTTGATATTTTAATATTTACGTTGAAAACTCTTTATATTTTCCGAAAATTCATCATAATAATTGATATTCATTTGATTCTTCTGACTACTTTTGCAGCTCTTGCGAAATACAAAAAAAAGAAGAAAAAAAGCATAAATAACGTTTAGCGACGTTGTGTAGTGTAGGATAGTACAGGGAGCGTTATAAGAAGCGACGAGTGGGCGTAATAAGAAGAATATTGCCCTAACCACTTGTAGCTGTTAGAAAAAGCGTGAGTTTTGAAGTCGATTTATTTTTATTGATTTTACACTCAAATTTTCCCTTAGACTCGTAACATTGCGGTGAAGAATATTATAACAGTATCTACTTAATCGTAGTCTAGAGATTTGCCCGAATTTTACGATCGTTTTCGCGAAATTAGCATAGGGTAATTAGTTTTGCACTGACATCATTACCATTTGCTCGTTTTTTTTAGTTAATTTTAACCTGATTTCTTTTCGTGTGCAACTCGATAGTCTGCCCTGAACACGGAATCTCCATTATAGATGACACCACTTTTACGGTCTCTACGGTCATCGCTATACAGCGGCGCGTAATGGAGTCGCTCTCTCAATTAGAGACACTTGCCAGTTTTCTGTGATAGCGTGAACGCTCGGGGGAGCGGGTTACTGTAACTCAGGAGGGAGAATGGAAGAATGTTTCTTCGTCGGATAGCAAAGAGAGATCGCTTCGGAAATACGAACAGTTTTCTCTTTTTAAAACAAACGATTCGATCGACGTTTGTCGTGCGATGTAAGTGTTAGTACAAACACGCGCGTAATATGTGATGGAAATGACTGTGTGAGTTAACTAATTAAGTAATAAGTAATTAATTAAGTAAATTAAGACGATATGAGAGAGAGGTGGGTGTGAGTGAGTGAGAGAGGAGAGAGAAGATAGGGAGTGAGAGAATGAGAGAGAAAGTGAGATAAAAAGACACGCAGAGAGAGAGAGAGCGAGAGAGAGAGATAGAGAGAGAAAGAGAACGAGAGAGAGAGAAAGAGAGACACGATAGCAAGAGAGAGAGAGAGAGAGAGAGAGAGAAGAGAGAGAGAAAGTGAATTTCTCGTTTCAGAACAAGTAGAGGGGGAGAAAACCCAATGTTTATAGGTGTACACACGCGCGCGTGCGTGTGTGCACCCCGCTCCCCCTACACACACACACCGCGTACCTGTCTTTCTCGTCTGCTCGACCCGGATATCGAACTCTTCCATCTTGATTCCCTTCCACAGCGTGCGTGAGATGAGTGTGTAAGCGGTGAGCATGAGCAGTAGCGGCAGCACGAACAACGCCACATCCAGGAACAAGCTGAAAATCAGCTCACCGGGCGTATCTCGTGGCCAGAACTCGCGGCATTTATGCCGCCGCGGACCCCACGGTATGTGCTTCGTCACGACAGCAATCGGAAAGGTCACAGCCAGCGCTAGCAGCCAGACGACAGCAATCGTCTTGTAGGCGTGCGATAACGTCTGCCAGCTGCGTGAGCGTAGAGGGTGGCAGATGGCAAAGTATCGCTCCAGCGAGATGGAGACGAGTGTGAAGGCACTCACAGCTACGGACACGGCTGCAACGAAACGGTGACAACAACGTTAGACATCGTCACGTTATGCTGTATACATGAATTAAAGGATTTATTTCGAAATCGTTGCTCCAAAACGCACAATCTGAAAAAAATATAGCGTAATATAGTCTCACCTCATAGCGGAGATATTACGGATTACACCAACTTGAAAACCACTAAGAATCTATGCTGTTTTAGCATAGCAAATTTGAATTTAACACGCCGTAACACCGTGGCATATATGATTGTAGCGACAATTAATTTGCAAATGGCGTCTTAGTGCACCAACAAGTTACAAGTGCACCCATAGTGCGCCTAATTCGAAACTCCATGTGCGAGAAAACGAAAGAAGAATGACATGGAGGGCCTAGCGAGAAGTTGTTTGTAGATCTACGGGTAAAAACATATCGTTTATCAAGCTATATATATATATATAACATCTATATTTATGTGTGAGACGATGACGATGTCTAGACGACGATGATGTAGATGATGATGATGATGATGATGATGATGATGTAGATGAGGATGTAGATGATGATGTCTATGATGTCTATGATGATGATGATGATGATGATGATGATGATGATGATGATGATGATGATGATGTAGATGAGGATGTAGATGATGATGTCTATGATGATGATGATGATGATGATGATGATGATGATGATGATGTCGATGAAGATGTAGATGATGATGTCTATGATGATGATGATGATGATGATGATGATGATAATGATGTAGATGAGGATGTAGATGATGATGTCTA
>NW_014578612.1:43164-45295 GCF_000485595.1 Priapulus caudatus
ACAGGTACCTATATCCAACACGATCCCCTTCGGTGCTCGCATTGGGGGATCGTGTTGGATATAGGTACCTGTGTACAAGCTAGGGCGCGTACCATCTTTTACAAGAGCTATAGCAATAGACGTTTATCCAATACATCTACACACGGGTACCCCCGCTCCAGTTTAAATACGTTTTTGAATCAACATATCCGTTATTTAGTGATTTACTACGCATGCGCGGATGCGCATTTTAGCCTTGTGGAACATAGATAAAATCCTATAATATTTGCTAAGGTGGCAGACGGCCATATCCCGGGAAGCATATGCCCAGTATCTGTTAAAATGACGATTTTTGCGACGAATATATACACTTACATGTATCTGAGAGAATGCCACCAGAAACACTATGTCCGGGGTACCCTGCAATCTAGGGCGTTGTACCATCTTTTACAAGAGCCATAGCAATAGACCTTTATCGCAGAAATCTACACACGGATACCCCAGCGCCATTTTAAATCCGTTTTTGAATCAAAATATCAGTTATTTAGTGAGTTACTGCGCATGCGCGGACCCGCGTTTTAGTTTGAGCAACAAATATAACCTCCTACACTATTTTCTAATGTGGCAGGTTGTCATATCCTGGGTTGCATATGCCCAGTATCTGTTAAAATGACGAATTTTTGCGACGAATATATACACTTACATGTATCTGTGAGAATTCTGCCAGAAACACAATGTCCGGGGTTCCCTGCAAGCTAGGGCGTTGAACCATCTTTTACAACAGCCATAGCAGTAGACTTTTATCGCATAAATCTACACACGGGTACCCCAGCTCCATTTTAACTACGTTTTTTAATCAACATATCAGTTAGTTAGTAAGTTACTGCGCATGCGCGGACCCCCATTTTAGTCTTAGCAACAAATATAAAATTATAGAATAATGATGATGATGATGATGATGATGATGATGATGTAGATAAGGATGTAGATGATGATGTCTATGATGATGATGAGACAACATCTAGTGGAAATCCGGATACATTGCTATACAGGTAGGTACCGTTTTACGATGGTCAATTTTACGACTTTTCACATTAACAACCTTTTCAAAATTACCTAAAAAAAACGTTAATAACAAAAAAAATCGTAACTTAATAACACATCGCAGCAACGACTGTGAGTCCAAACACGCAATATGCGCTTCTTTTTTTTTTTTCGTGCTGCATTGTGGGTGGAATGATAACATTTAATTGCATTATAATTTGGTCTTGTTTTACGACTTTTCATTTTACGACTCAATTTTACTGGAGCCTAATCTTGTCGTAAAACGGAACCTACCTGTACATACGTTAATGTGCGAGAAACCGAAAGAAGAATGACATGGACGTCCAAACGAGAAGTTGTTTGTAGATCTATGCGTACAAACGCATCGTTTATCAAACTGTTTATGACATACTAGCGGGATACCCGGCGTTGCCCGGGGAAATCAGTGGCGTTACTCAGCTGGTGACCGCTTGGTTGAAAGGAAAATACCCCAAAAAATCTAACTATCTATCTAGCCATGCATCCATCCATCCAATTCCATGCCATCCCATCCCATCCCATCGCACCGCATCCCATCCCATATCCCATCTCATCCCATCTCATCACATTCAGTGCCATTCCATGCCATGCCATGCCATGCCATGCCATGCCATGCCATCCCATCCCATCCCATCCCATCGCACCGCATCCCATCCCATCCCATCCTATCCCATCCTATCCCATCCCATCGCACCGCATCCCATCCCATCCCATCCTATCCCATCCTATCCCATCCCATCGCATAAATGTTTCACTTTTTAACTAATTTTTCCTCTAGGCTGCGGAGTTCTCTAGTTATGCGCGAACACACAAATTCGGCTGAACAACTTTATATATATAGATACATACATCATACATTTCATTCTATAACATCTACATGTATAACTGTGTGAATACGATGATGTTTCGAGACACCGAGGAGATGAACACCCTTACGCTGAGAAAGGCTGTAAAATCTAAAAAATGTAAATGTAAAAGAAAAGCTGCGAAACCGAATAAATAAATAAACGATCAAACGAACGAAACAGCGAAAACGAGGAACGAAAACAGCGGAACGAAACAGCGAAAA
>NW_014578612.1:50551-53696 GCF_000485595.1 Priapulus caudatus
GCAACAAATATAAAATTCATATACATGCCCAGTATCTGTACAGTGTCTGTTGCATTTTAGTCTTAGCAACAAATATAAATTTCTAGAATATTTTCTAATGTGGCAGGTTGTCATATCCTGGATTGCATATGCCCAGTATATATATTTTGATAGTTAGTTTATAAATAATAGTATATACCTACAACTTTTTGTTTACATTGATTATAGAATCAATTAAATGTAATTTAAACCTATTTTAACTAAAAATATGCAAAGAACACCGGTCATGTATACCTTTAAACTTCGCAAATTGCATTCTAAGATTACATCGCATCTTGTATATCGCGTCATGTTGTCGGCGACTTAATTTGCACTAAGATGGCGGACATTGACGAAAGCGAGGTTGCGTCTTCCGAAGAGCTCCGTTTTCAAAGAAGTGGGCAGTCTAGGAGCCTGCATGTGACACTCGGCGCGACGTGTGGAGACAGTCAAAGTTCTACACAGAGCTTCAAGGACATTAACTCCGTTCTTTTAATTCCCGGTTGTGTAGCTACTCGGGAAGAAATTCGAGTTGATAGAGCGATTAAAGGTGTACAGTACTCTCGAACGCGTTTAATTTTTACTTCGCCTAATTCCATTTTGAAGGAGTGAGCTCGCAGTACGGTAGTGAAGTTTTAAGTGTGCGCGTTAAACACACGCCGGGGCCTCTACGATCAATGCACGAGAGACAGATTGCGTTTTTACGCAAAAAATTCGTTCCAAATTCCGTTCCAAATTATTGGGGTAATTTATGTATGAAAAATTACCCATCTACCGAATTTACATAATAATGTAGTTTCGAAACGCTTGCGTGTTCCGGCGCAAAAAAAGATTGAAAAGGAAGAAAGAGTTTGCTAATCAATTCTTTTCATTTGTGTGTATAATGACGTGAGGAGAGGTCTATTAATTTATCGCGCCCACGCGCGAATTCGCACATGTACATCCACTTACAGAGAGCTGAAATGTAGATCTCACCGCGTATCCACGCGCATCATACGCTTCAAACGTGTGATATCCGCGCACATTTATAGCTTCAAACGTGTGATAACTGGGCACATCTTGCTGGCTTTGTTTGGGAAATCATGCTTCGGAAACCAAATCTAAACAGTTTCAGAAATTCTATTCCCAATGGAAGCAAAAGGGGGGGGGGGAGGAACATTGATCCACGACCTAAGATATAAGCGTGGCGATACACATTTCCTCATACTGTCAAATTCATGCTGTCTAATAATTTCAGTCCATTCTCTTACTCTCTCATAGCGTCCTTTCTTCTAATTCACTCACCAGGAATTTATCGACGAATTGCCTCAAGTTTTGAGCTTAGGCTTTGTGGAAGACGAGTGCTGTTAAGTTGAAATGAAGTGAATCATCTAGCACTTACAGAGAAATTTTGCACAAGGGAGAAATAGTGATCCGCTAGGGGACGGCTCTGATTGACTAAATTTGGATCTTATTTTATAATTTTTTTTGGCTAATTTTGTTTTATTTTAGAATTAGGGTTAGGGTTAGGGTTAGGATTAGAATTAGGGTTAGGGTTAGGGTTAGGGTTAACTAATTTCAATATCCACAACACATTAATAATGCGCCATCTAGCAGATCACTCTCTCTCCCCTGAGACCTACTTCTTACAGAAAGCGTAATCACCCCCTCCCTCAAGTTAGACTGGTTCCCTGTCCTTGACTTACACGTTAGGTCGTTGTTGTTGGCGATACTTCATGGACGGCTTACCCGTCTAACTACCACGCACGAGAGACAGTATCCCGGCGTGCAACGCGTCCTCTATCACGCCACACATTTCTCCGCTATTTACCACGAACGCGGCGAGTTAAAATGGAAATTCGGCTTCTACGTGACTTTCTGTTGTCGCCGCACGTCCGCTAGTGGGTTCCCCATCCCGCCTCCCTCACCCACAGCAGGAAAGGCAAGAAGTCTCCACTTACAGTATTGATAAGTTTGCGGTAGATTTGCGTTAATTCGCTGCGGTAAGCGAATCCGTAATACACCACCTGCGAATGCTTCTACCACACTACACTACACTCCATGAAGATTTCAACCACCGTGCCAGTGTGTATCTACCCTTGATGAATCTACCCTTAATGAATCTACCCTTGATGAATCTACCATTGACCAGGTTTTGTGTCAGAGCCGTAGACTGAGCAAATTCCTAGGGGGAATTTAATGTCTCAACTGTGTAATGATGAGCGACGGGCGCAGCTCTTGATCGACGTCCATAGTGTGGTTGGGGTAGGTCTGAGACGAGGCTTTCACGGACAAGTAACCAAAAAAATCACGTTGTTCTAAAATCTTGGGGGCAGCTGCCCTCTTGCCCCTCCCCCACACACACACAGGCTATGGCCCTCTGTGCGCTGCAGTGGCTAGGTCGAGTGTAGTGTAGTGACCCGAGAAGAAGAAGAAGAAGAAGAAGAAGAAGAAGAAGAAGAAGCTGCGGTAAGCAACTAGCAGTTTTTGCCGCGCAGGTTCGCGCCGCAGACGAAAACAATGACGCATTAGAAATGCAGTAATTACGGTTGGACCATGTGGCGGTCAGGCGGGCGTGGCTGCGTGGCTGCAGGCTGGACCATGTGGCGGTCATGATCCTGGATTACGTTTTTGAATCAAAATATCAGTTATTTAGTGAGTTACTGCGCATGCGCGGACCCGCATTTTAGTCTTAGCAACAAATATAAAATTCTAGAATATTTTCTAATGTAGCAGGTTGTCATATCCTGGGTTGCATATGCCCAGTATCTGTTAAAATGACGATTTTTGCGGCGAATATGTACACTTACATGTATCTGAGAGAATTCTGCCAGAAACACAATGTCCGGGGTTCCCTGCAAGCTAGGGCGTTGTACCATCTTTTACAACAGCCATAGCAGTAGACTTTTATCGCAGAAATCTACACACGGGTACCCCATCTCCATTTTAAGTACGTTTTTGAATCAAAATATCAGTTATTTAGTAAGTTACTGCGCATGCGCCCACCCGCATTTTAGCCTGTGCAACAAATATAAAATTCATATAGAAGGTCCTACATGCCCAGTATCTGTACAGTGTCTGTTGCATTTTAGTCTTAGCAACAAATATAAATTTCTAGAATATTTTCTAATGTGGCAGGTTGTCATAT
>NW_014578612.1:56397-57559 GCF_000485595.1 Priapulus caudatus
CCAGGCTGGACCATGTGGCGGTCAGGCGGGCGTGGCTGCGTGGCTGCAGGCTGGACCATGTGGCGGTCAGGCGGGCGTGGCTGCGTGGCTGCAGGCTGGACCATGTGGCGGTCAGGCGGGCGTGGCTGCGTGGCTGCAGGCTGGACCATGTGGCGGTCAGGCGGGCGTGGCTGCGTGGCTGCAGGCTGGACCATGTGGCGGTCAGGCGGGCGTGGCTGCGTGGCTGCAGGCTGGACCATGTGGCGGTCAGGCGGGCGTGGCTGCGTGGCTGCAGGCTGGACCGTCATTAAAGCAGCGTTTAGCTTCGATAGATTAGATCCTAACTCAGTAAGTTACAGTGCCGACACCATCCCTGTCCCTCCATCTCTCTCTCTCTCTCTCTCTCTCTCTCTCTCTCTCTCTCTCTCTCTCTCTCTCTTTCTTTCTCTCTCTCTCTCTTTCTTTCTCACTCTCTCTCTCTCTCTTTCCCTTCCTCCCTGTCTCCTCATTTCTCTCTTTCTCTTTTGCTCGATGCCCTCCCCATGACCTGCAGTTATTGTCTAACGCCGAGCAGAATTACGATGCCATCGATTAACACTTCACGATTAATCTTTTAAAACGTGAATTAACGGGGCTATTAAATATGGCGAAGTGTGCGAGCAATCACGGCAGCCAAGGTCAGGGCCGTAGGCTGAGCAAATACCTAAGGGGGCAATGGCGGATCTATGATTTCAATGAGGGGTGAGAAATAGGGGAGGGGGGTCTGGGAGTCCTCCCCCCAAACATTTTGAAAAAGTAGATTGCAGGAGATGGTATTTGAGGCACCTTTGAGTACATGTACAGCCTTAATTCTGACTACGACAATTCTCTTTTAGTAGAACAATTTATTTTTTTAATTTTGTTCCAATATCTAGGGGGGCAGATGCCCCGCCCCTCGCAGGCTACGGCCCTGACGGTATACCGCCTGGTGCGGTAGATACAGAGGCTCGTTTGCTCTCCTAGCTACGGTCATAAAAGCCGACTAATCAGTGATTCACACTGCGTCGTATCATGGGAAGCAGACAGCGCCAGCGGGGAGGCTGCGAAAGAGAAGGGAGAATATAAAGAGAGCTAAATGAAAAAATTATAGCTTCGTCACATTATTATTATTATAATGTGGTGCTATTCGCGGTCGGCGTTCTGT
>NW_014578612.1:57584-60336 GCF_000485595.1 Priapulus caudatus
TGATACCACTGCTGCTGCTGCTGCTGCTGGTGGTGATGGTGATGTTACTGCTACTAGTGCTGCTGTTAGTGGTGTTGTTACTGCTACCAGGCCAGAACAAAAGGGAGCCGGGTCGGCCAGTTGGCATAGGCGTACGATTTTGAGGGGGCCTACTCCCCCTGGTAGAGGCAAAGGGGGGAAGGGGACCACTTGTTAAAGAATATTGATATTGTAAAGAGAGTCAATGGGAATCCTTTAGCAAAGAATCCTTTTGCTCCTCGCAGGGGGTACCCAACTCAAACGGATGCCGAAAATTACTTCAGGGTGAATGTGTTCTTCAACATAAATGACTTTGTTATCGATGGCCTTTCGCTTTACTGCAGTCAGGAACATTTGTGGACTTTTTGATTTTTTTTGTGGCACTTTAAGCAGTTACATAAAAATGAGTTGTTACAAAAAGCTAATCAGTAGCTGCGGTACCCAAGTCATATTTCAAGTGACATTCAGAGTGAAGTGCTTCTTCTTAAAATAATTTTTTATGTGAATTTCAAACTCGATGGTGTGTTACCGAAGAAAATGTATAGTCAAATATTGAACTGGAGATTGGGCAATGTTTTCCCAAGTGTCCTCACCGCGTTGCGGATTTTTTCCAGTGGCATCTAATGAGAGAAGCTTCAGTTGTTTTTTTTTTTTCTTTTTTTTTTTTTTCTTTTGCCGTGCCTAAGACGAAATTAAGTCATGACTTTCGCGCCCACCTCGCCTGCTATACATAACCGTCCTCGAACTCGCTGATATTAGCAATTTGCACACATCAACAGTGACTATTTCAAAGCAGTTGCTTGATTTTTCTGGCTCGCTCACATCTTCGATCTCGCCAAAAGAACACGAGCACGTTAAAGAGTTTCGGCAATGTGAAGAGAGTGATTGGACCATTTTGCTCGATCGAAACATGTTGTACGTATTACTGCTTCTTCATTACCTCTGTACTCGTCGCTTTACATCTTGAATTGAAATCGATTGCCGATTACCTCTTTTTATAAATCGTTCTTAGTTCGTTATTTTCTGTTCTGGTACTTGTATAAGATACATCATATACACTACATGCTAGTGTAGGTACATACCCCTACGTAAATTAATATGTACTATAGCACTGTATTACAGATGAGAAGCACTAATGAGGCAGTTTAGAAATGGGCCTAGCATTGTCCCATCTGGCCTGGCCCTATTAGCAGCTTTTGCACGGGCCCACAACGTCTGGCTACTACTTACGCTCGTTGAATGGTTTGTGGTCTGGTCGTAGCTGGTTACTGCCTGCCTGCTGCCTTGCAGCCGCACTGAGTGTCGCTCTGCCGCTGCTACCGTAACCAGCGCCGCTCAGCGAAAGCGTCGCAGGAGATGCGATTGCGTGGCAGATTGTTGACGTCGCGGCGATTTGTCCGTAATGCCCTCGCTCTTCGTCATTTATAGTATCGCGTATCGGCGCGCTCGCGAAATTGATCAGGCTCGGTGCGTTAGACTGATGAAGCTACCGCCACCCGCTGCTGCTGCCGGCACGCCGCCGCCGCTGCTGTGCCGACGCTCGACGCGCTGCTGCCTAGCCGATCGCGCGCGCGCCGCTGTGCTGCCGGACGCAGGGACGCCTGCTGCTGCTGCCGCCGATCGCCGCCTACGCTACTGGTTGCCGACGCCCGACGGTCCGCTCGTTGCTGCGACGCCGACGCCGGCTGTTGCTGCTTGCCTGCGACGCCGCCGAGCGGCGCTGGCTGCCTGCCGACGCGGACGCCGCTGCTGCTGCCGTACGCGCGAGTCCGCGCGCCTGCTGTCTGCGCCGACTCCGACGCCGCTTCTTTTTTCTTGGGGGCTTGGCTCGACGCTTGCAGCCCGCTGTTGCTGCCGACGCCGCCACCGCCCCAGGGCCACGCACCATTCACCATCCATCACCCGCCATCACCGCGCCGCCGTCCACCATCCAAAATTCACCAACCACCAGCCTGCACCACCACCATCCACCACCTACCACCACCCCCACCACCACCTACCACCACCACACCCCACCACCACCGACCACCACACCAACAACGAACAAGCAACAACAACAACACACACTAACAACAAAGCAACGCCACCACCCCAGGTCACGCGCACTAACCAGCCACACGCTCCACTCACTTCCGAGCCACCACTGCATCAGCACCACCGACGGCCGGGCCGGACATCCCGCACCCAGGAGGCGCGCGCGCGCGGCAGGGGGACGGCCAGCGACGCGGCGGGGCCCGAAGGCGGGAGTTCCGCGCGGGCGCGGGGGTCGGCGGGCGCCACGGGCGCCCCGGCCGCCGGACGGAGCCACGGAGCCTGGCGCGCGGGGCGACGGGAGGTAACGACCGGCCAAGTCGGGGCTGGCCCGGGCCTGTGCGCGCGGATCAGACAGAACGGCCGACCACCACCGGACTCACCCACGGCCTAGCTCATCCCAGCCACGCACGGCAGCTTCAGCCAGCCACCCACCACCACCACCACTGCACCCACCCGACCCCACCAGCCACCTACCGACTCCACCGCCTACGCCACCCCCGCCTACCACCACCCGGACCACCACTCACCACGCCGACCACCACCACCACCGTACCACCAACAACTCACCCAAGCGCAACAATCACACAAGCTAACAACCCAATCACAGCAGACAAACGTTCGCTACCGAGCCATCACCGGATCGCGCCGACACCCACCAACCATCGGCGAGGGACGCCCCGGGACGCCCACAGCAATTAGG
>NW_014578612.1:60361-62599 GCF_000485595.1 Priapulus caudatus
GCGCTACTTTCTCTCTCTCGCCTCGCGCTCTCGCGCTTTCATCTTTCGCTCTCGCTCCGGTAGCGGGGCCGGCCGCCCTCGCTCTTTCGCTCGCGCTCTCTCTCTCTCGCTCGCTCTCTCCTCTCCGGTATGCTGTGCGGCGCTCTCCTCGCTTATTTACTCGCCATCTCTCCCTAGCCGCCAGTGTGTTTAACCTTCTGCTGCCGAAGCTGCGACGGGCTGCCGGCGCTGCTTGCTGCTGCTGCTGCTACTACACTACCGACGACGGCTGCCTGCACTACTGCGGCTGCGGCCTGCTGCCTGCCTACTACTTCTGCGGTTGCTGCCTATGGCTGTTGGGCTGTGCTGCGCTGCCAGCTGCCTGCGCCGACTGCCGCCTGCTGCTTGCGCTGCATGAGGAGGAGATGAGGCTACTACTACTACTGCTGCTGTACCTGCTGCGGCTGCCTACTGCTACTGTGCGACTCCTTACTGCTGCGGTGGCGCTTGCTCGTGTTGCGACTGCCTGTACCTTGGACTGCTGCTACGGCTGGCATGATAACCACTGCTGCCTGCTGTGCTGGTGGGAGTGGTGATGGTGATGGTACTGCCTACTAAGTGCTGCTGTTAAGTGGTTGGTACTCGACCAGGCCCACGAACAAAGGGGAGCCGGCGCCAGTGGCATAGGCGTACGATTTGAGCGGGGCCGACTCCCTGGGCTGAGAGGCAAGGGGGAGGGGGCACTTGCGTAAAGAGAGGATTCGAGATTGTAAGAGAGGCAATGGGAAATCTGTAGCCAAAGAATCCTTTTGCTCCTCGTAGGGCGGGGGTACCCAACTCAAAACGCGATGCCAAAATTACCTCAGGTAAAGGGGGTCGTTCAACATAATAATTTTTATCATGGCCTTTCGCTTTACTGCATCAGGAACAATTTAGACTGTTTGATTTTTGTTGTGGCACTTTCAAGCAGTTTAACAGAAAAGAGTGTCTACAAAAAGCTAATTCAGTAGCGGCCGGTACCCAAGTGCAGATTCAAGCGACATTCAGAGTGAAGTGGGCCTCTCGCTTTAAAATAAGTGTTGAGGCAATGTCAAAGCTCGGATGGTGTGTTACCGCGAAGAAAAGGTATAGTCAAATATGGACTGGAGATTGGGCAAGGTTTTCCCAAGGTCCGCACCGCGTTGCGGATTTTGTGTCAGGTTGGGCATCTAATAGAGAAGCGTCAGTGTCAAACGAGGAAGTCATAACGGCGGCCCACAATGGTGCAATGAAGCCGTTCGATGGATTAGCAATTTTGAACATCAACAGTGACAAGGCAAAGTTGCTTAATTTTTCTAGTGTAATTTATGAATTTGCCCAAAGAAAAGCACGTAAAGAATTTCGGAATGTGAAGAAGTGATGACCATTTCTGATCTGAAACAGTTGTACGTATTTACTGCTTCTTATTACAGTACTGTACTCGTCTTACATCTTGAATAAAATCGATTGCCATTATCTTTTTTATAAATCGTTCTAGTTCTTTTATTCTGTTCTGTTACTTGCAAGTACATCATATACACTACATGCATATGTAGGTACATACCCATACGTAAATCATATGTATTTAGCACTGATTACAATGAAACATAATGAGCAGTTTGAAATGGGCCTACATGTCCCATCTGGCCTGGCCCTATTAGCAGCTTTGCACGGGCCCGAAGTCTACTAGTACTGCTGTTGATGGTTGTAATATGGTCGTAGTGGTACTGCTGCTGCTGCTGCTGCTGCAGCCACTGATGTCGCCTCTGCCGCTGCTACCGTAACCAGCGCCGCTCAGCGAAAGCGTCGGCAGAGATCGATGGCGTGCAGATGTTGACGTCGGGCGGGATTTGCCTAATGCCTCGCCTTCGTCATTATAGTATCGCGTATCGCGCGCGCGAAATGATCAGGCTATGAAGTTAGACTATGAAGCTACCGCCACCGCTGCTGCTGCCAACGCCACCGCTGCTGCTGCTGCCGACGCCGACGCCGCTGTTGCTGCCGACGCCGCTGCTGCTGCCGACGCCGACGCCGACGCCGCTGCTGCTGCCGACGCCGACGCCGCTGCTGTTGCCGACGCCGACACCGCTGTTGCTGCCGACGCCGCCAGCGCCAGCACCACCATCACCACCATCACCGCCACCGCCACCGCCACCACCAAATTCACCACCACCACCTCCACCACCACCACCACCACCACCACCAACAACAACAACAACAACAACAACAACAACAACAACA
>NW_014578612.1:62624-66404 GCF_000485595.1 Priapulus caudatus
TTTTTTCTCATATTTATCGCCTCCTTACTCGCATGACGCTGCTAACCTGATCTCATCCTTCCTGTCTCCGCTCTCCTCCCGCCCTTCTCTCATCTCTCGGCACTTTCTCATTCCTCTAACAGCCAAGATGTAGATACACTCTGCCAGAAACCGATATCTCGCGACATCTCGCGATATCGCGCGCGATTGCATCGAGCGTCATCTGGCGGCGAAAAAAACAAAAACAGCTGCTTTCACGCATTCTAACATCAGTCTACTAGCTTCACATACCAACCTATGGAACGCCACCACTAAGACTATGGAACATCTGGAATGCACGCTATTACCAGATCCCTCGAGACATGGAGACTTTGAGGTCTTTCAACCACCGTGCCAGCTCCTGTCCTGCCGTGGTTCGGACGTAGTGTCGCGTAGTGAGAAGAAGCAGAACGAAGAGCAGACGACGCGCGAAAAAGAAGCAGCAGACGAAGACGCCACCGACCCGGCGCACTTGACGCCCGCGACTCGAAAGAATCTGTTCTCAATCAATGCTGTGGTGCGGGGGCGTCGGCAATGGTGCTGGTGGTGGTGGTGATGGTGGTGGCGTTGGTTGTTGTGTGTTGTTGTTGTTGGTTGTTGTTGGGGTGGTGGTGTCGTGTGGTGGGTGATGGTGGTGTCGAGGTGGTGTGGTGGTGGTGGAGGTGGTGGTAGCTGGTGGTGGATGGTGGCGTTGTGTTGTCTGTTCCCCACATCATTGTTATTCCATCACATCATTGTTATTTCCCCACTTCATTGATATTCCCCACATAATTGTTATTTCCCAACTTTATTGTTATTCCCCTACATCATTGTTATTCCCCTACATCATTGTTATTTTCCCACATCATTGTTATTCCCCCACTTCATTGTTATTCCCCACACCATGTTATTCCCCCACATCATTGTTATTCCCCTACTCCATTGTCATTTCCCCTACCCCATTGTTATTTCCCCTACCCCATTGTTATTTCCCCTACCCCATTGTTATTTCCCCTACCACATTGTTATTTCCCTTACCCCATTGTCATTTCCCTACCACTACCGACAGCGAAGCCATGAATCCATAAGTGCATGTCTATAACTGAATTCGACTTCTATAAGCCGATAAGAGATCAACGCTAGCATTTTACCGCGTGCAGTTTTTGACGGCGCTGAGTGGGATAGAACACGCTTGTCGATTTAACTCCAGACGCCCTAGACTGCTTTCTTATCGTGTACTATACGCGTTCTTTGTAAGCGGCAACGACTCGTAGGAAATGTCTATAAACGACGTAGACTGGTTCCATGACTGGTTCGCGTATTTTACCGTTAGTAGTGAAGATAAGGCGGAGCCAGTCTAGAGACGGTGTGAAGTTCGATCGATCGATTACATATATAAGTAAATACGGGACCAGCAGCGGATAAGAAGTGAAAACACAATTATCACGTGCCGGGTCCGATCTCACGAGATCTCGCGAGAAACCACGACGAAAAGCCGCGCCGTCGCACCGGCCGTGAATGCAATGCGCTGCCGTCGAAAGCAATTATCGATTACGTAGTTCTGGTAAATATTGACTGGAGATGATATTGATATAGCGAGGCGATCCTCATGCGGCGTACGCGGCGCGAGCACGCGACAGTTCTCATGCTTGCTTTACGCGGCTAGAAGTCGTCTGCTACGACTTAATACAAAGCAGCCCCAGACTGCCAACACTCATAGCATACATTGCCCGTAACGACAGCAGTCTCTCTCTGCGCTAGCACGGAAGATAGACGTGAATCTAATAATATGGCGGACGCTCCTGGTCCATGACGCTACTTCCTGTGACGAATTAAATTCGACACGGTAGTATTTCCGGTTCATGGCGAAACTTCCCGTGACTACTTAAATCGTATGCGGCACTTCCCGGCAACGGCGTAAATACATTAAGGTTCCACTTCTGGTTCGTGACGTCACTTCACTACTCGACGGCGACTAACAACCACTGCTCTGTTTCTAAACCTAAAGTTAAACGTTAAGCCTTGAAGCTTTCAACCACCGTGCCAGGTCTTGTGTGCTGCAGTGGCTAGGCCGAGTGTAGCGTAGTGACCCGAGAAGAAGACGAAGAAGAAGAAGAAGAAGAAGAAGAAGAAGAAGAAGAAGAAGAAGAAGAAGAAGAAGAAGAAGAAGAAGAAGTGATGATTAAGATATACGACACGTGATCCGCTAGGCGTCGCTTCGGTCGACGTAATAACCCGTCTGTCGCGGAGCCGCAGGCGCGCGTGCGGGCGCAGTAACGACGTAACAACATAACGACGTAGCGACGTAGCGACGTCAGCAAGATTGTTATTGATAATATATACTTAGCATGTGCGTGCGCGCAGCGCGTGTCTACACACGTTCCCAATGATGTCAGCCGTAATGCGCCTAGATTCAGGATTTTCGCGATATTCGTCCAGGGTCGTTGTTATTTCTATTCGCTTCTCTGCTGCAGCTTGTTGTTTTTGTTGTTGTTACGGGGTTGCTGTTATTTCCATCTCGTTGTCATTCGGGGCGGCGAAGGTATCATGCCCTTACAACGTTGTTTTTCCTCGATTTCATTATTAGTCCCGACTATCATTGTTACTCCGCTATCTCATTGTTATTCCCCACATCATGTTATTCCCCACATCATGTTATTCCCCACCTCATTGTTATTCCCCTACCTCATTGTTATTCCCCCACATCATTGTTATTCCCCCACATCATTGTTATTCCCCTACATCATTGTTATTCCCCCACATCATTGTTATTCCCCTACATCATTGTTATTCCACCACATCATTGTTATTCTCACATCATTGTTAATTCTCCGCACATCTTGTTATTTCGCTCACATATTGTTATTTCCCCACTTTATTGTTATTGTCCGCCAATCCGATTGTTATTCCCCCACATCATTGTTTATTTTTTTTTTTTTTTTTTTTTTTATTTTTGTTTTTTTTCTTTTTTTTTTTTTTTTTTTTTTGTTTTTTTGTTTTTTTATTTTTTTTTTTTTTTTTTCTTTTTTATTTTTTTTTTTTTTTTTTTATATGTTTTTTTTTTTTTCCGGCCGTGGAAAAGATCACATCATTGTTATTCCCGCCACATATTGTTATTCCCTCACATCATTGTTATTTTTCCCCACTTTAATTGTTTATTCCCGCCACTTCATTGTTAATTCCCCACATCATTGATTATTCGCTTAACATCATGTGTTATTTCCCGACTTCATGTGTTATTTCCCCAACTTCAATTGTTATTTCCCACATCATTGTTTATTCCCTCACATCATTGTTATTCCCACATATTGTTATTCCTGACATCATTGTTATTTCGCCTAACATAATTGTTATCCCCTACATCATTGTTTATTCGCGCTACATCATTGTTAATTGCCGCCTACATGCATGTTATTCCCTACATCATTGTTATTCTCCTCCACTTCTTGTTTTCCCAGCAACTCATTGTTATTCGCCACAATCATTGTTATTCCCTCACATCATTGTTCATCCCCACATCATTGTTATTCGCCTCACATCATTGTTTTTCCCACTTTATTGTTTTCCTTCCCACATCAATTGTTATTCCTTACTATTGTTATTCCCCACCCACATCATTGTTAATTCCCCACATCATTGTTATTTCCCTACCTCATTGTTATTCCCCACATCATTGTTATTCCGCACACTTCATGTGTTATTCCCACATTCATTGTTATTCTCGCCACTTTCATGTTATTCCTCAACTTTCATTGTTATTCCCCCACATCATTGTTATTCCAG
>NW_014578612.1:66419-66782 GCF_000485595.1 Priapulus caudatus
TACCCCATTGTTATTTCCCTTACCCCATTGTCATTTTCCCTACCCCATTGTCATTTTCCCTACCCCATTGTCATTTTCCCTACCCCATTGTCATTTTCCCTACCCCATTGTCATTTTCCCTACCCCATTGTCATTTTCTCTACCCCATTGTCATTTTCCCTACCCCATTGTCATTACCACATCATTGTTATTCCCCTACATCATTGTTATTCCACCACATCATTGTTATTCCCCCACATCATTGTTATTTCCCCACTTCATTGTTATTCCCCTATATCCTTGTTATTCCCCTACATCATTGTTATTCCCCACATCATTGTTATTTCCCACATCATTGTTATTCCCCCACATCATTGTTATTCT
>NW_014578613.1:0-12500 GCF_000485595.1 Priapulus caudatus
GTCCAGTTGTATACCTTAAAGATTTTAAGACTTTTTCAAATAATTCTTAGTCCAGCTTCTACTTTGGAAAGAAACTGTAACAGTTGAGTTGCATTAGTTGGTATTCCGCACTGCTCCAGTTCACATGTGTGCAGTGTGCTCGCTTGTTCACAGAGCCAAGCTGATTTTACATGCGAGTCTGACAGTTCGAGATGTACTTTCTGCTTACATCTGTACGACATCTCCATAGTGTTATTATGCATTGCCATGTGTGATTATAGAGCCAACTCTTCACTTCAAATGTTACATTTAAATAAATTTTCTCTTCTTCGTTTTCTCTCCCGTGTGAGTTCTCATGTGTATCTTCAGAGTACCTGATTGTGCAAAGGTAGCATCACACAGATCGCACTTATATGGTTTCTCTTGAGTGTGAGTTCTCAGGTGTATCTTCACACTATCCAGACGGGAGAAGGTAGCATCACAGAGATCGCACTTATATGGTTTCTCTCCCGTGTGAGTTATCATGTGTGTCTTCAGATGAGCCGATTGTGCAAAAGTAGCATCACACAGATCGCACTTGTAAGGTTTCTCTCTCGTGTGAGTTCTTATGTGTGCCTTCAGTGCACCCGATTGTGTGAAGACGGCAACACACCAATCGCACTTATGTGGTTTCTCTCCCGTGTGAGTGATCATGTGTGTCTTCAGATTACCCGATTGTGAGAATGCGGCATCACACAGATCGCACTTATACGGCTTCACTCCAGTGTGAGTTCTCATGTGTCTCTTCACACTACTCAGAAATGAGAAGGCAGCATCACACAGCTCGCACTCATATGGATTTGTCCCGGAATTAGTTTTTACGTACTCCATCGTGCATCTGGGAAAGCTGCCACGTACTGGTCACACACGTCAGATATGTCTACCCTGTCTGGCGTTCAAGTTACGACCACGTGTTTTGCTTCGAAGACAGCCTCGTCTCACTTGTAGAATTCACGTCCTATATATAGGCTCTCCTACAAATTAGTAAAGAGAATAGAAATCAATGCATTGAACACCGCGTATTGATGTAGAACAAAAACGCGCCCTGTTTATGTTTGCAATATAACTGTTTATTCTGAACATCGAATTAATATCATCTAAACATCACGCGTCATTTAACGACTGTAAGGTCAAGCACATAATATATCACGAAACTAAATATACTGAATTAATATAAGAAACATCCGTTTACCCAATGAAGTCACTAAACGTCCATGTGGTGTTCTCGTATCAGACTGATGTTACGAACGTTAATGGTGTCATTATATACCTGCTGTTATGATGAAACCGGTCTGATATCCTGACACCCGGGTAACCGGTCTGATCTCCTGATACCAGGACACCAGGTGGTCGCTTCCCCTAAATAATTACAAAAGCAACTGTGCACCTCGCCCACAAACATTGCTGTGAAACTATCTCATGGTCTCTCCTGGGCTTGGTGCTTAAGTGGCATCTATACTGTGCAGGGATGTTGACTGTTATTCTACAAAAGCAGGATTAACGAGCCTTATAAACAAACACTAACAACAAATCACCGTATACATAATATTCTTACCTACACCAAGCAATCCCGCATCTCTGACTTCTTGAAGTCTCAGCTCCTCACAGCACCCTGCAACCCTTTCTAATGCATCTCATTTCATGTGTATTAAACAATGCTTGGCGACACCTACAAACCATATTTTACAACTGCGTAAGTCATTAAGATCCTGGAGTATAAGAGTGTTTTTACGCCATCTAATGGCGGATTAAGCGATGGCTATAATGATGGAGATATAGCTTACTCTTAAAAGCTCGCTCGGCTGTTGGTATGCCACCTAGTCTTCCCTATCGACTTAAAATCAGTTTATATATCAAAGCGTCACATTTTCATTGTATAATATGCTATTTTAAACCTATCGCTTGCACGGTGTCGTTATACACTGTATATTCTCTTTACAGTAAGTTACTATGTAGATTTCGCTTGTGAAGAAGAAACTCTAGTTGGGCAGTGTTTCACAATTAGCATTACATCTAACTAAACCACAACTATCACAATTGAATATAGTGTGTAACGTCAACTAACATAATGTTCAAATACGTATTTAAAAAACGTCACTCAGTAGAATGTCCATGTTTCTTATTTGATATTCTGGCTTGATATCTCTCTCGTGCATACCTGATTTGTTATGTAGTTGTACCCGACGTTGCTCAAGGGAAAACGCATAGGGACAACTTGGAGAGAAAATCCCGAAACATATAATTACTTAAATCTTAGGATATAGCAGAGACACAAAGACTCGTAACAGTGAAACGAAATATGAAGGGATTAAACAATATTATGACAAAAACAGTTCAAAATAAATTATGATTTTATGTTGTCAAAGGCTTCTGAATATACATTGTGTAAAACATGCGGAAAGTTATTATGAATATGCTTGTTTTTGTTCTGCATCAAAGTTGGTTAGTTTCATAACGTTGAAATTGACATTTTCGGGGAAAATCTCACGAGCGTGTGACAATTTTCTTTCGCAAAAGTACGTATTTATTATAAGTATAGCAATCGTCATTGCACAGCAATACCATGGATGCGATTGGTTGAAAACTGTTTTGACGTGTCCAGTACAATCGCGTTTTTGCGAGCAAACGCACTGCTGTAATGTGGCATGCAATTACCAGCAAATGGTGGAACGGCAACTGAGGTGTAAAGAGTAAAGACGGCATTTGTTGGAGATACCGTAGAGTGAAAAACATTCCTGCAGGATCTAAATAATTCAACTGATATACTTCTGAACAAGATTTGAAGAATTATTAAAAAGCACTAGAGTGGACTAAACTAACTTGTACGCTGCAAGCAATACTTCGTTCTAAAATATTGTTATTGAAGATCGACGGGTCCGACTTAGAATGTGCGGAGGGTCATGCGGCCACCTCTGCCTTAAAAATCATTTCATCGTGTTATATATGAAATGAGTAAACATTCATCAAATCAATTTAAGTAAAAAGAATTTATTTTTAATATTAGACTACGGATTATTTGTTCTCTACTTTTAACAACTTATTGTTTTGTTCGACAGATACTCTAGGCATGCGCTAACACAGGTCTATCACTATACTATGCTGTAATTAAATTTGAGATAATTAGAAAGGTTATGACTGGTAAATATACTCTATAAATGTACTCTCTAAATAAAATGTATGATAATTTAATTTAATTAATAGCGACTATATAAATATGCAGGTGTATATATCATTTGTACACAAATCGCCATCTAGGGCCTGCTGGCTGATTTAAATCTCATTCGCGTTAAGTAAGTCAGCTACAGAGCTCTTTTATCGTTATTATAGAAAGAAATGATATAATTATTCATATCAGGCTACAGCGAGAAATATTTGCTTTTTTATAACTTGAACAAAGATATTCTTCCATTTTAGTAGATACTATAGGCATGTGCAAAAACAAGCGTAGACAGTTTATGATTATTAAAATGACAGGTGAGTTTGTGTTTTCTAAATTAAATAGATAATTTTAGAATGTAGAACACAGATAGCCATTTATTGACATATTTAAATTTTATTTGTGTTGGGCCAGCCAGGGTAGGCACTATCCCATCATTAATAAAGACAACCAAAAATAATTTAATCGATTTGCTCGAGATTGAATACTCATTGACCTGAGATTATTATATTTATTCATATAAATTTAATAAAACTTACAGTGACTACGTCACCGTAAACAGTAAAAAAATGAAAAACATATTTCCACTTTTTCACAAAATATAAGTAATTCTGTTCACTTTTTATGGTTAAATTGTGCATTATATTTCTTATTTTACTATATTGTTCGATGTGAACATACACTCGTGACCCATACATAGCCCATAGCAAGCAATTAATGTTAGAAACACTAATATCAAATCGTCCAGGTTTTTGTTTCACATTTCTATAGGCTGTAAAACGGTATAGCAGATCTACAAGAGATGCTATAATACATAATATTTTATAGAAAATAAATGCGCATGCGACACACATTAGTTCTAGCCAACTAACAACACTAAGGGATTATATGTGCTGTTAGCACTAGCAAAATTGCGAGTGCTGCGCATCGTTTCATAAATTCACGATTCACGTTATTGGGATTATCAACGGACAAATTCATCGTTCAACGTTCTGACAATGACACAGCTATCACAAGAATCTATCTAAACTTCACCGGCGACTGTCTATTTTAGAGTTTTAGAGGCGGGGGCGTAACTAACGTATCGCGCGTCTCTTAGTCCATAAGCTCCCAGCTAACACAAAAACGTTCACATAACGTTATTTTAACGTTATGTTTTGGTTTAGATAACGTTATACACCAACGTTATAAATACGAAATTGTGTCGGGTTTTTATAACGTTTTTATAACGTTAAAAAAAGTTTTCCTAACGTACTAAAAACTTGAAAATAACGTTCTTGTGCGTGGTTCTGATAACGTTAAAAAAACGACACAATTACGTTAATATAACGTTTGTATTTACGTTACTGTTACGTTATTTTTTACTTAAATTTAACGTTCTTGAACGTGGTTCTGATAACGTTAAAAAAACCGACACAATTACGTTAATATAACGTTTGTATTTACGTTACTGTTACGTTATTATTTACTTAAATATAACGTTCTTTAACGTGGTTCTGATACCGTTCGACACAATTACGTTAATATAACGTTTGTATTTACGTTACTGTTACGTTATTTTTTACTTAAATATAGCGTTCTTTAACGTGGTTCTGATAACGTTAAAAAAACGACACAATTGCGTTAATATACCGTTTGTATTTACGTTACTGTTACGTTATTTCTTACTTAAATATAACGTTCTTTAACGTGGTTCTGATAACGTTAAAAAAACGACACAATTACGTTAATGTAACGTTTGTATTTACGTTACTATTACGTTATTTTCTACTTAAACGCTCCATACAATAACAAGGGTAAGACGACTGTGAGCGCTAGAGAGTGCGACTGCATAGATAATAGAGACGTGGTGGCCATTCTGGAAATCCCGCGCCGTTTTCTCCAACAAAATTGTTCTCATGTGGATGAGTTTTGAAAGAACACGTAAGTGAGTGGATCGTATTTCCACTAAAATGGCGGCGGCGTGGTCTTCTCGCCGGCGGATACATCCCGGCGTGCCTCGCGCACGAGCAAAAATTCGCTCCCGCGAAAAATCCACCGTCGGTCTTGCGCACACGGCATCCATCTTTCTTTTTCCCCCGCGGATCCTTCCCACGCGCGCGCGCGAACGCAACCCCAGGTCGACGCGCGCGCGACGCGACGCGACAGAACAACGACCGAGATTCGTGAGAGAGAGAGGGGTGCATGCGACGACGTCGCCCCGGCGACAGCTCGCCGAGCAGACGTGCCGCCTCTTACGACTGCCGCGCGCCGCGCTCGTTATCGTTCACTTCCGCCGACAGCTCGTGCTTCTCGACGCCGACGTCGGCCGTCAGCAACGCGGGGCCATCTTCGCTAGACGACTCGCTCAGACTGTACCTGCCCTTGCACTGCAGGAACCCGACGAAGTAGAAGACGGCGGCGATGGTGAGCGTGACGAGCGGGACTCCGTGCAGCGTGTAGCGGAAGCGCGCGTTGTCGTACTTCCAGCAGGCGCCGTCCTCGCCGCAGTCCGTCGTCTGCCACAGCACGCACGTCTTGTCGATGAGGTTGCCGACGATAGGTGGCGCCGGTATGAAGGCTGAATATATAATATATTTAATATATATACATGTAAGATAAATTAAAAAATAGAAATAGGTGTCAAAATTGTAATTTTATAAAATTTTGACACATTTCTATTTTTAAATTGATGTTATCTCCTCATGGGTGTCCGTGTGTTTTTACTTATATATATATGTATATATATATATATATATATTTACTGTTCATTCACGCAGACACATCACACAAACAACAGAACGAGAGTACAAGAGCAGAAAGACGCCACCTACACATGAATACACAGAGATAATAGATGATAGATGATAGTATGAATATCAAGAATTGCATACACACATACAAAACGATGACGAATAGGAACGTTGGTGAAAAGTTAGCTTTAATGTTTATTCCTAGAAATTTGACCTGTCACGCTACTGTTGGAGGTGTGGTGTTAAATAAGGATTGCTACCCGTATGAAGTAGAGCTAACGCTCTTACCGCTAGCGCGTAAAACAACTGCTCTCTTTTTTTTACTTTACGATATGGTTAGGGAGAGTCTTGTTCCGTGCCGTAAAATTATCGACGGCTACCCTACACCTGGCTAGCGTGTGTAGTGATTCCCTTAAATGACAGCGAACTGAATCATTTATGAAGCACTCACTGTAAGCCCGAAAGCGAGAACACTTCCAGTCCAACGCCATAGCTTTATCTTTTGGGTTGCCGGGCGCGACACCCCCCTCTGGGCAGAGACCGTGTGGATTCACGCAAGGCAAGGACGAACGGGATGGAAGCAACTAAGGAAGGCACGCGTAAGGATATTAGACGGGATCAATAAAATATTTAAAATGGCCGCCTGCATATACGAATGCAGGGGAATCCTGTGTACATCAGATAACACGCAATAAAAACTATATCACCGCTATCGTTAACCGCTATATCACTTGTTCTGCTCAGCTATTCACTGTTAGTCGGCTCACGTGTCATCGCGGTCCTGCCTTAATACACCGGCAGGAGCGGACCACTGGATCCTACTACTGGCGGACACGCGTTGTAAACTAAGTCTGTCGAATCCGTAGTTCGTCTACCCTAGGAGCACTACAGTAGAGCCAGCGATCGAAGAATGCACCAACATTTAGTTAACCACTGCTGCTGCTTGCTGCTGCTGCTGCTATTTGTAGAGAGCGTAAGAGATATGCACCAAAACATTAGTTAAACCAGTGTGCTGTGCTGCTTTGCTGCTTGCTGCTTATTGTAGAGGCAGACAATGAGAGATGCCGCACCAAACATTTAGTTAACCGATTCTGCTGTGTGCTGCTGCTGCGTATTGATAGAGCCCAGCAATGAGAAGAAATGACCAAAACATTAGTTAACCACTCTGCTGCTGACCTGCTGCCTGGCCTATTGTAGAGGCTAGCATATGCCAGCGAGAATTGCCCACCAAACATATAGTTAAACCACTCTGCTGCTGCTGCTGTTGCGCTGCCTGCTGCTTATTATCAGAGCAAGCAATGGGAGGACGTAGATGCCACCAAAATTAATTCAACCACGTTCTGCTTGCTGCTCTGCTGCCTGCTTGCTATTTGCATAGAGCGCGATGATAAGAATGCATAAAACATTTAGTTAACACTCTGCTGCTGCTGACTGTATTGTAGAATCAAGCGATGATGAAGAGAATGCACAAACATTTAGGTTAAGCCGGACTCTGCTGCCTGCTGCTGCTGCTGCTGCTGCTGTGACTTGTAGAAGCCAGCCACCAAACATTAGTTAACACTCTGCTGCTTGCTGCTGCTGCTGCCTGCTATTTGTAGAGCAGCAACGTGGCGAGAATGCACCAAAACATTAATTAACCACGCTGCTGATGCTGCTTGCTGCCTTGCTATGTGTAGAGCAGCGATGAGGAGAATGGCACTAATACATTAGCTTAACACTCTGCTGGCTGCTGCTTGTGCTATTGTAGCTATCAGCGATGATGAGAGATTGGCAACCACATTTAGTTAACCACTTGCTGCTTGCTGCTTGCCTGCCTGCTGCTGCTTGCTGCGTTGCTTGCTATTGGTAGAGCAGCACCAAACATTAGTCTAACCACTCTGTTGCTGCGTGCTGCCTGCTATTATTAGAAGCAGCGCATGAGAGAATGCACCAAACATTAGTTAACCACTCTGCTGCGCTTGCTGTGCTGGCTGCCTGGCCCTTGCTGCTGCCTTGCTATTGTAGACAGCGATGAGAGAATGCACCAAGACAGTTTGAATTAACCACTTGCGGCCTGTGCTGCTGTGCTATTGTAGAGCAGCGCGATTGAGAGAATGCACCAAACATATAGTTACAGCTCTGCTGCTGCCTTGCTGCTGCTGCTTATTGTTACGAGCAGCACCCAAACATTAGTTAACACTCTGCTGCTGTTCTGCTTGCTATTGCTAGAGCAGCGATGATGAGAGAATGCCACCAAACATAGTTAACGCACTCTGCTGGCTGCTTGCGCTGCTGCTGCTGCTGCTATTTGTAGATCAGCTACTGATGACGGGAATGCACCCAACATTAGTTACACACGCTGCTGCCCTGCCCTGCTGTTGCTGCTGGCTGCCTTTCTAATTATAGAGCAGCGATGAGAGAATGCACCAACATTAGTTAACCACTCTGGCTTGCTCTGCTGCTGCCGCTGGCTGCCATTGTTAGACAGGCATGAGAGAACTGGCCAGCCAAAACATTAGTTAACACTCTGGTGCTGCTGTGCTGCTTGCTGCTGCTATTGTAGAGCAGCGCAGTGACGCGCAACTCGCATTAACAACATTAGTTAACCATGCTTGCTGCTGCTGCTGCTGCTGCTTGTTGCTTTGTTAGAGGCAGCAATGAGAGAATGCATCCAAACACTAGCTTTAACCACTTCTGCTGCTGACTGCTGCTGCTGTGCTGCCTGCTGCTGCTGCCTTCTGCTGCTGTTAGTATTGTAGAGCAGCAACTGGAGGAATGCACCAAACATTTAGTTACCACTTTGCTGCTTGTGCTGCTGCCTGCTATATGTAGAGCAGCACATGAGAGAATGCCACCAAAACAGTAGTTAACTACTTCTGCTGCTTGCTGCCTGCGTGTAGGCCAGCGAATGATGAGAATGCCCACCAAACATTAGTTACCACCTCTGCTGGTTGCTGCTGCTGCTGCTGCTGCTGCCCCTATTGTAGAGCAGCGCATGAGAGAATGCACAAACATTTAGGTTAACACTCTTGCTGCTGGCTGCGGCTGCTGCACTGTGCATGTCTAATTGTTAAGAGCAGCGTATGAGAGACATGCACCAAACATTAGTTAACCATCTTGCTGCGGTGTGCTGCTGCTGCTGCTCGCTATTGTAGAGCAGCGATGAGAGAGTGCACCAAACATTAGTTAACCCACTCTGTGCTGGCTGCTGCTCGCTGCTTGCTATTGTAGAATCGCGGATTGATGTGATGAGAATGGCTCCGACCAAACTTAGTTAACCACTCTGCTGCTGCTGCTGCTGCTGCTGCGCTGCTGCTATTGTAGAGCAGCGATGAGAGAATGCACCAAACATTAGGTTAAACACTCTGCTGCTGCTGGTCTGCTTGCTGCCTGCTGCTTGCTCGCTGCCTGTGCTTGCTATTGTAGAGCAGCGATGAGGAGAATGTGCACCAAACATTAGTTAACTACTCTGCTCCTGCTGCTGCTGCTTGCTGTATGTTGTAGAGCGCGATGAGAGAATGCCACGCAAACATTAGTTAACAAACGCTGCTGCTGCTGCTGCCTGCCTGCTGCTGCTGCTGCTGCTGCTGCTCTGTTGTGAGAGCGAGCGTGGAGAGATGCCACCAAACATGTAGTTAACCACTCTGCTGCTGCTGCTGCTGCTGGCCTGTCTGCTATTGCTAGAGCAGCGTCATGCACGATCTGAGGGAATGCACCAAGACATTAGTTAACCACTCTTGATTCCTGCTGCTGCTGCTGCTGCTGTTGTAGANTAATCTCGAGGGTAAGTTTATCTCTCACATAAACCGTACACCTCACATATAGTGATAGTGGTCAAGAGCAAACATTCACGGAATAATCTTTCCAATTAAGTAACTCCACATAGGCAACATATTTTTGTTCACGCTGTGATCTAAGGAACGACGTTTTGGCAGGCACGCAGGCGTACCTTCCAAAGTGTAACAGAAATTATGAACTAAAGTATAGATGGCATTATTTTTCATCATGATTTTTCACATATGTGTAACCGAGTTCTTTCTTTGACCTAAAAACATTTTATATTGTATTTGTTTAATTTGAAGATGTATGTTAGGATATTTCATGTTTTCCATCGGGATCCTTGACATAAAAACTGGCATAGATACCTAGATCTTGGTAATCGTGGCACGTATAGCCATTTTATGGCAAAGAAATGCGTTTGTGGCAGCCATTTTGGATTAAATATTTTTGGCGGGAAGATGTTATGATACATCTCAATGTGTTCTATATCCGTTCTATGGGGTTCATTGACCTCAAAAACATATGTATAGAGACCAAGATCATGGTACTTGGTGCACTTACAGCTGATCGATTTATGGGCAAAACTGTGTTTTGTGGTGGCCATTTTGAATTTTCAACTTTTTGGCGGGAAGATATATCTTATGATATTTGACAAGAGTTTTATTGCATTATTTGTCTTCAAAAACATAGGTATAGACGCCAAGATCATGGTAATCGGGGCACTTACAGCTAATTTATGGGCAAAAACACGTTTTCTGGTGGCCATTTTTAATTTTTGATTTTTTGGCAGGAACCGTTGGAGTGACATCGTGCATACTCAAAACCCCCCTAGAGCAAATTTTCATGCTTCTTTCCAGAAGTGCACACTTTAAGTAAAAAATGTCACATATCCGCCCCACTAAGACGGGGGCCGGCAGAACGGGAACCTGGAAAACCCAAGAGGTGACAGGATAATGCCCGGATGGCGGGCACAGGAATCGCCGGGGTATATAAGGCGAGCGGCACTCAGGCACAGGGAGCTCGACTCTCTCTCTCCCTGTGTTCTACCTTGTCACGTTGCATTTCTACGCTACGTCTTGTACTTGTACTATTATGGCTATCAATACAGTCGCTTGTGGTACGTTACTTCGCTAGTTCGTGTTTGCTTCATGTCGTTGCGCATCTTATACCCTGTTCTCTTACCCGCTGCCTACCTCACCTAAGTAACCGAAGTACGAGGTTACAACAGCATCTGCGTGTACAATGCGTAAACAACCCCGTGTGTGTGTCAATAAGGTGGCACGCGCAAAACCCGCGCAGGGGGGATCAGTGCCCCCCACTCAGTCGTCTGCCGCCATCTTCGTTCATCTGTGATCTTCCTATGACAAATAGTGTCATAGGCGAGCGTATATGCGTATGTCGTATTTGTCATAGATGCAAGCAGAACATGTTGGGCCTGCTTACCGAAGCTGCTCCTGATTGCGCGAACGCACACACACACACACACGCGCGCGCGCGCACACACACACGCACGCGCGCACACACACACACACACACACACACACACACAACACACACACACACACACACCACACACAGCACCAATGCACGCAGGCAGAACACACAGGCGTAAATTGCGTCTATAATTGCGACTGGCAGGAAAACTATCGTACGTAGCAGTACGTACGGTGAGCGTACGCCTTCCGTTGAGGACTGTCACTCGTATCATATGTTCATTAGGGTAGCGCAAGATAGAATAATGATAGCGCATGTTGAAATTTCCAATCCGTTTTTAATCTCGCACACTTCTTTCTACGGCGTGCGTGCTTGCCGTGGCCTGCATTGCGGGCGCGGGTGTGCGTCGCGTGCGTGCGTCTGATTCGTGCCGTGCTTTCAGCGTGGAATTAGTGGCGGGTGGTGTGCCGGGCGGGCACGTACGTCAGCTGCCATCAAGCCTTTCCGTGCAAACAAATTGGTCGCCTTATTGCGCCGGCATGTGTGCGTGTGCGTATGCGTGGTGTGTGTGTGGTGTGTGTGTGTGTGTGTGTGTGTGTGTTGTGTGTGTGTGTGTGTGTGTGTGTGTGTGTGTGTGTGTGTGAACGACGCGCGCGAGCACGTGACAATGGCCAGCGGCTGTACATCAATTTCGCTTGCTAACTAAAACAGTCGTAGCGTCTCTTGAGCTGCGATCCGAGCTAGTGCGTGCGATTGATGCTTTCTTGAAAGGAAATTATAGAGACTAATTAGTAGCCTGTTCCGTACTATCCACGAAGCACCTCACACACACATCACACACACACACACACACACACACACATACACAACACACATCGACGACACACACAGCACACACACCACACCACACACACCCACAGCACACACACACACACACACACACCGACATCACACACACACACACACACACACACACACACACACCACACACACCACACACACTACACACAACACACACACACACACGACACACACACACACACACACAACACACCAGTCGCCACATCACAACCACGAGGAGCGACACTACGCGCCCTCGGGGCGCACACACCCACAAGCACAACACACAGCACACACAAGTCAGCACATTCACACACATACCACACACACACACCACACACACACACACACACACACAACACACACACACACACACACACACACACACCACACACAGCGCACACACACACACACACACTACACACACACACACACCACACACACAGCAACATACACAACACAACACACACACACACACACGAGTGCCACACACACACACAGCGTGCCACACACATCCTCCACACACACACCACCACACACAACACACACGACACAACACA
>NW_014578613.1:14307-25876 GCF_000485595.1 Priapulus caudatus
GTGGATGGCCTGCATGTGGGGCGCGTTTTGTACTGTCTGTTCGTCTGTCTATATATGTGTCGTGCGCTCGCGCGTGCGTGCGTGCGTCGGCCGTTGCCGTGGCGTGGTGCTGTGCGTGCGTGCGCAGCGTGTGTGTGTGTGTGTGTGTGTGTGTGTGTGTGTGTGTGTGGCGTGCTTTGATGCGCGTGTATAGGTGGCGGTGAACGTTTCGTTGTGTTGCGCACAGCCTCTGAGGACTCTTATGCTATGCTATTTCGCGTGGCGACGCGTGGTCGCCCATCAGGAGTGGCAGCACGGTAGCCCTATCACATGCGCACAACGCCGTGCATTATATGTATATAATATATATATATATATATATATCATATATATATATATATATATGAATGCTGATGCCCGTCTAATCATACAAACAGTACTGTAGCACACGCGGCACAGTAGCAATTTAGAATCCCCCGCGAGGTCAAACTAATGCAATACTAATGTCGTATATTGGACGAATTCCCCCATCGCGGCGGGTCGGTCACGCGTCCGCAGGCGGCAGCACGTTGCCGGCGCGCGAATCCGTCAGCCGGGTGAAGCGTCCGACACACGTGGTCTGGCGCGCGCACGTTCGGGGTGAGTGACGGTGTCCGTGACCCCGGTGACCGGGGTGAGTGACGGTGTCCGTGACCCCGGTTACCGGGGTGAGTGACGGTGTCCGTGACCCCGGTGACCGGGGTGAGTGACGGTGTCCGTGACCCCGGTTACCGGGGTGAGTGACGGTGTCCGTGACCCCGGTGACCGGGGTGAGTGACGGTGTCCGTGACCCCGGTTACCGGGGTGAGTGACGGTGTCCGTGACCCCGGTGACCGGGGTGAGTGACGGTGTCCGTGACCCCGGTTACCGGGGTGAGTGACGGTGTCCGTGACCCCGGTGACCGGGGTGCGGCGGCGTCCTTAGTTTTGAAGGGCTAGCGTGGTCACTATTTCTTTCTCCTTCCCTCTGTCCCTACCTCGCGCTCTCTCTCTCTCTCTCTCTCTCTCTCTCTCTCTCTCCATTTCTCTCGAGATATGTTATTCTCTGTCTTTCTCTCTACCGCCCTCCTTCCTTGTCTGCTTTTCCCTTGCTCTCTCCCTCTCTCGTCTTCCCTCACTCTCTCTTCCTTCCTCCTCTTCTTTCGCTTTTGTAACAGTGCGCGGACAGTTTTATCGTTTCATCAAATTGTTTGTGGAGAAATTAATAGCTCTTCTCACATTGTACATTTTCTTATGGCATGTTGAGTACGCGTACACTAGCCAAGGTCGCGCCTGTGTGGCGAAGCAGGATGTCGGTTTTAACTGCGTAGATGCAAGCCCGGATATAAACACGTACGTATACGCGACGTGGTGCAGTGCGCAACAGGCGAGTGGCGAGGGGATGCCTTTCGGCCTGCAGTGGCCTTGGGATTCCCTGATGTGACGTCACCTCGCTAGTCATATATATATATGACCACACCTTGGGAGCTTTTGAGTTTCCAAGCGCGCGCACGGATATTCTCACTGTGCTAGTTATATTGACTGACGGACGGACGGACAGATTCATGTGTTAGACTACTGGATTTTTGGACTCTTGCTCATGTGTGTTGTGAGCAACATTAAATTCTTGTGCGTGGAAGCTCACTTTTGGACTTATGATATTATTTGTGTGATCGCTTTTCCTTCGAGCGGAAATGCAACACGAACGAATTGGGTTTGGAAATTAATGCAATTATACAATCAATACGAATCAAGGAATAACACAACGCAAGGCTTAGGACAATAATACGATCACGAGCCACACATAGTCGGGTGTCTCCCGACGTATGTACACGAACTGAAACGCGAACTGGTTTGACTTTCTCCCTCTCTCTCCCTATGTACGTTGTGTGGATGGCGTATACATTGCGTGTAGATCGCGTGTAGATCGCGTGTGTTGATGGGGCTGCTCGTTTACGACCCTCGCGCGTGCTAGCGAACTGGTCGCGTGCACATGATGCACTCACTCACTAGCTAGCAGCAGCAGCAGCATCTATAGCCAGCCAGTCAGCATGCATTTCATCATCGATCTCTAACCCCCTCCCCCCGTCTCGGTGAATTATCAGGCATGCTGAGAACAGATTCTGGGGTGGCCTTGTGTGTATGGTTTCTGACACAACTGGTGTTCTCAGCCTCCGCCATCTCTACATCGCCGCACCAACGACGCCCTGCGGACCACTTACACTGTTGTGAGCCAGCCGAGGAAGAATGGATCGATGAGCGAATGGGTGCAGGGGGAAGGTTATGTAGTGGATGTCCTAAAAGGGGGGAAATTTAAAGGATGTCTAAAAGTGGGTACTAAACACTAATATGCCGTTTTTAATATGAGGTGGGAGGGTGTAATATATGGGGAAGGGGGAAGGCTGTATACTGTCTAGCGTTGATGGACGGATGGTGATGCTGAGTAAGTCCAGAGAGACATGATACAAGATTGCGTGGCACAGCTTTGCTGTTGATCCTAAGCGCTGCGCGCGGATGAGACGCGCAGTTCCGCGGGATATGCGCACGCGACCGCGGGATGTTCAAGTATGAAGCTCTGTCCGCAGTGGAGACGTGCGCCAAATTCGAGGCCCGGCGCACGTCTCCACAGCGGTCAGCGGATGGGGCTGTAGTTTTAGAAGATGAACAAATGATTTATATGAACGATATTCTACGAATTGGAGATTATAACAACAGTAACAAAAATGCGCTCAGTCATGCCCAGATTTAGCTGAATCACAAAAGTTAGAAATTTAATTATGAAGCAAAACAAATACAATGTTTATAAAATTTCACCAACAATGAAAGATATGAGAAAAGGAACCAAGGCAACCAAAGCAATAGGCAACCAAGTCCAATAGGCACCAAAGTAATGCAAAAAGCATCATAAACCAACATATGTCAGGGGATTAATTAATGATATAACGGGGTTATTGACCTGAAAAATGTGATGATGAGCCGTTTCATGATGAGCGAAATAATATTATTATCATGGGGAAAGCAGCAAAATTACTGGAAATCATCCTATAGAAGCAAAAGTGAAATTATGACGAATAGTTTTACCTTTTCTTCGTAATATAACAAGTGAAACATGACTAACTTAACTAAGGAAGAAGTAAAAAGTTGGATGGATGATTGCCAAAATGAGTGCCTGCGTCAGACATAATAGATCACAGCAAAAAACGCAGAAAAAATCTAACGGAAAGGCATTGAAAAGACGTATGAAAATTCCAAGGAAAGATAAGGAAAATGCAGCTAAAGAATAACATATAGTTTCTATACGTAAATCGTGGTAAATACATGTCGTTACCCTCATCACGTTAATTAAGGCAAACTACAGCGACTAGCCGGCAGCCTAGATTCATGCGTAGATTGTGTCATCATGTCTGAGGAATTTCCTCTTTATGCTTGAGGTCACGATTCTCAAGGTGGTTGCGCACTGGTAGTGGTTGCTTGTTGCTCACTTTTGTGCCTTGCTTGTTGCTCGCTGTATCGGTTGCTTTGTGTTCGCTGTAGTGGTTGCTTGTTGCTCGCTGTAGTGGTTGCTTGTGGCTCCTGTAGTGGTTGCTTGTCTGTGTTGTGTAGTGCTCGCGTGTATGCTTGCTTGTTGGGTCGCTGTAAGTGGTTGCTTGTGGGTTCGGCCGTAGTGGTTGCTTGTTGCTCGCTGTAGCGGTTGCTTGTTGCTCGCTGTAGTGGTTGCTTGTGGTTCGCTGTAGCGGTTGCTTGTGGTTCGCTGTAGCGGTTGCTTGTGGCTCGCTGTAGTGGTTGCTTGTTGCTCGCTGTAGTGGTTGCTTGTTGCTCGCTTTTGTGCCTTGATCGTTGCTTGCTCTAGTGGCTGCCTGTTGCTCGCTTTTGTGCCTTGATCGTTGCTTGCTCTAGTGGTTGCCTGTTGCTGGCTTGTTGCTCGATGTAGTGGCTGCCTGTTGCTGGCTTGTTGCTCGATGTAGTGGTTGCCTGTTGCTGGCTTGTTGCTCGATGTAGTGGCTGCCTGTAGCTGGCTTATTGCTTGCTATTGTGGTTGCCTGTTGCTTGCCTGTGTTTGCTATGGTGGTTGCCTGTTGCTTGCCTGTTGCTTGCTATGGTGGTTGCGTTTCCTTGGTAAATCGATTGTTTATTGTTTGCTGTAGAGGCCGCGTATTGCTTCGTGTAGCGGCTGCCTGTTGCTTTCCGCTTTGATTAAGTTTTCAATGCTGTAATTGTTGTTTCTTGTCTGCTGTATTAGTTGCGCGTGGCTGGCTGTAGATGTTTTTTGTGGTTGTTTGGTGTATAGTCGTTTATGTTCATTTCTGTATAGTAGCCGTTGCTTGCTGAGGTAAGCGCCCCAATCGCTGAACATCTCATCTAGTGTATGTGAGGGCGACGGAAGTGGGAAATGGGGGAGGGGAGGGGTCACGACCCCACGTCCCTCTCTCAGAGGATGTACTGATGTATATATCGTTGAGGAGGCCTGTAGAGTTATCGAAGCCGACCTTTATGGGTGCTGAAACGGAATTCTTCGGATGCGGTTAGGCAGGCGTAACTTTAAGGACGTATTTGCTGAAGCCATATTCCCAGCATCTCAAGATGCGGTTGCTATGCCCGGGATGCGATTGCTATGCCCGGGATGCGGTTGCTATATCCGGGATGCGGTTGCTCCCGCCGCCGCCGGGTCTTGACGAGGCGGTTTTGATTTCGTCTGCTGCTTCCGACGGTCGCCATCCCTCATACTCCATCGCCGACACCGATCTCCGCCGGGTAAAGGTCACTGCTGTTGAAAAGGTTGTTTGCTCTCTCTGGTCTTTTGATTTCAGGAGAGAGTAGCGAGGCGGTAGAGTCTTCAGTTAGACTGTCGTCTCGTCGTGAATCTTCTTCTTAACTGTGTAGTGAAGAAGACGAGTCTCTGGCTAGGCCTTCGCTTGATTGTCAGTCTCGTTTCAACGGAGTAGTGAAGTAGATAAAGTTTGTCAGTCTCGTTTTCACAAAGACCCGGATGATCTTACCAAGCAGAAGCCAATCTGCATTCTCTCCGCATGAAGTGCCCGTAAGGCATGTCCAGCAATCATTGACCCGAGTTTCTCTTTTGTAGCATGCCGGCGTGCTGGCGCATTACAATACGAATGCTGTATCTGATACGTCTAGAGAAATATCTTGGTGTAATGAATGTAATGTAATGAATGTAGGCGACTAACGTTTAACCGTTATCATCATTATTATTATTTTATATTTATATTATTATCATTATCTATTATCATTATCATTATGCATTAAATCATCTAATTATTAGTGAAACCCCACTTGAGTTGGCGACTAATAATGTCGAAGGAAAAGAAGATGTTATTATTAATCATCAATTATTGCCCCGCACGCATACAGGACGTGTGCGGTTTTGGAGAGGTGTTATAATTAGCTGCTGCACTCAGGAGGCTGGTAGGCTGGATGCTTTCATGGCTTCATGTACTCGCAGCCGCGAGCGACCATGCGCGCGCCGGTACTTCTGTGTGTGTGTGTGTGTGTGTGTGTGTGTGTGTGTGTGTGTAGTGTTGTTGTGGTGCGTGTGCGCTGCGTGCCCTGCATGCTGCGTAGTCTGCTGCCGCGTGTGTGTGTGTCGTCCTCTGAAGGCATGCATGTAGTGATCTCGTATCGATGCGTGTAAAAACGACTGCGTTTTGTTATTGAAGCAGTGGTGAGTAACAGATACCGCAGCAGCCGTTTACAGAGAAATGTAAAATGAGATAGGAGTGGGAAGAGGAAAGAGATGGAAGAGAGTAAGAGAAGAGTAAATGAGGAGGAGAAGGAGTGAGAGAGCGGAGACAGGGAGGCTAGAACGTAGACGAGAGATGCAAAGAGAATGTGAAAGAGCGAATAAGATGTCGAGCAGTAGCAGGGAGAGAGAGAAGAAGACGAGAGAGAGAGAAGCAGAAGACGAGAAGGAAACAAAATTGCAAAAGCAAGGAAAGAGAGGGAAAGTGGGAGAGATAGGAAGAAAGTGGAGAAGAAATAGGTGAAGGAGGGCCGGATATATTGTATAGCTGCTTCATCGGCACACAAGCCGCATGAATTGACTACAATATGACTTGTATTGTATATATATAGATATTGATATATTTATATATATATATAGTATATATATAAATATATATATTATATATATAGATATTGCATATATTATATATATATTAGTATATATATATATTATTATTATGCAAGCGCAACCTAGCGTCTCTTTCGCGGCTGATGTGGCGGAGGTTAGCGAGAGATCGAGAGATTACATGCTCTAATGCGACGCGATCGTCTCTCGCTGTGCGACAACGTAGCAATTCCGTCGGGGAGAGCTTGCGCAGCCGCCGCATCGCAGCTTCAGCGTGGCTTCAGCAGCGCGCTGTTCGTCTGCTGGCTGGCCCATATCGACGGCGGCGGCGTGAATGGTGGGCGTGAAATTGAGTGGCCTCCGTGAAGGGCGTGGTAGCTGGGCGCGAGCTTGCATTGAAGCCGCCCGAGCTGCCTGATTCGCATTTTGATGAAGGCCTCTCTTCGGGGCTTCTGTCACGACGGACGTTGCATCCGCGATCCTCGCAGCGCTGCGCCGCGCTCGGCTGCCTGCTCAGTCTCCCGTCTTGTCCTTTGTGTGTACGTGTTTTCCGCAACCGAGGCTTGGCGATAGACGCTGTCTCACTAATTCGCAGTGGCACTGCTTGAAATGGCTCGTTAGCCTCTGTGTTCGTCCACGTCGCCCGTCCGTCGACGGCTGGGCCATCATGCACTGAGCTTATAACCGCGCGTCAGTTGTAGACGTCGACGCTGCGCCATCATGCACTGACTTAATAGACCCGCGTCGTTGTAGCGTCCGAGCCTGCGCCATCATGCACTGACCTTATAACGCCGACGTTCCGTTGTAGCGTGACGGTTCTTGCGCCATCATGCCTGACTTATAACGCCGCGGTCGTTGGTATACGTGCGCGCTGCGCATCATGCACTGACTTATAACCCACGCGTCGTGACGTCGACGCTGCGCCCATCATGGCACTGAGCTTATAACCCCGCGGTCGTTGTAGACGTCGACGCTGCGGCCAATCATGCCTGACTATAACCCGCGTCGTTGTAGAGCGTCGACGCTGCGTGCATCATGCACTGCCTTATAACCCCGCAGTCGTTGTAACGTCGACGCTAGGCCATCATGCACTGACTTATGACCCGCGTCGTTGTAGCGGTCGATGCTGGCCGCGCATCAATGCACTGACTTAGTAACCCGCGTCGTTGTAACGTCGACCCGCTGGGCCATGCATGCACTGACTGTATAACCCGGCGTCGTTGTAACGCGATCTGGGCCACAGACGTGACTAAAGCCATACGTCGATGGCATCATGCACTGTTATAACCTCGTCGTTGTAGCGTCGACGCTGCGCCATCATGCACATGACTTATAACCCGCGTCGTTGTAACGTCGACGCTGCGCCATCATGCACTGACTTATAACGCCGCGTCGTTGTAACGTCGACGCTGCGCCCATCACATGCCTGACTTATAACCACCGTCGCTTGTAGCGTCGCGCTGGGCCATCATGATGCTGACTTATAACCCGCGTCGTTGCTAACGTCGACGCCATCTCCATCATGGCACTGACATTATAAGCCCGCGTCGTTGTAGACGTCGACGCGTGCGCCATCATGCACTGACTTTATAACCGCGCGTCGTTGTATACGTCGACGCTTGCGCCATCATGCACTGACTTATAAACCCACGGTCGTTGTATACGCTCGACGCTGGCGATCATGCCACTGACTTATAAGCCCGCGTCGTTTGTAACGTCGAGCCGCTGGCGCATCATGCACTGACTTATGAACCCGCGTGCGTTGTCAACGTCGACGCTGGCGCCATGCATGCAGACTGACTTATAGCCCGCGTCGTTGTAACGTCGACGCTGCGTCATCATGCACTGCGACTTATAACCCAGCGTCCGTTGTAACGTCGACGCTGCGCTCATCATGCACTGACTTAATAACGCCGCGTCGTTTGAGTAACTCGACCGCTGCGCGCAGTCATGCACTGACTTATAAACCCGCGCCGCGTTGTAAGCGTCGCATCGCTGCGCCATCATGCAGCTGAACTATAACCGCCGTCGTGTAACGTCGACGCTGCGCCATCATGCACTGACATTATAACCCACGTCGTTGTACGTCGACGCTGCGCCATCATGCAAGCTGACTTAATAACCGCCGCGTCGTTGTAACGTCGACCGCCTTGCGCCATGCAATGCAACTGACATTATAACCCGCGTCGTTGTAGCGTCGTCGCTGCGCCATCAATGGCACTGACTTATAACGCCACGTCGTTGTAACGTCGCGACGCTGGCGCATCAACTGCACTGATTAAACCCAGCGATCCGTTGTAACGTCGATACTAGCCTCACTGCATTGACTATAAGCCGCCTGCGTTGGTAGTGACGCTGCGATTGATGATTATAAGGCGCGTGTGTAAGGTGGCCCGCTCATCACCTGAATGACTTATACACCAGCTACGTTAGACTACAACGATCGGCTCGCGCATCAATCGCACTTGACTTAAAACCGCGTGCCTTGTAACGTGACGCTCCGCCATCCCCATCAGGCAACTGGCTTATCCCGCCGCCGCCCTTGTCCGTCCGAGCGCTGCGCCATTCATGCACTGACTTATAACCCGCGTCGTTGTTAACGTCGACGCTGGGCCATCATGCACTGACTTATAACCCGCGTCGTTGTAGCGTCGACGCTGCGCATGCATGGCCACCTGACTTATAACCCGCGTCGTTGTAGCGTCGACGCTGGGCCATCATGCACTGACATTAATAACCCGCGTCCGTTGTAACGTCGACGCTGCGCCATCATGCACTGACTTATAACCCCGCGTCGTTGTAAAAACGTCGACGCTGGCATCATGCACTGACTTATAACCCACGTCGTTGTTAACGTCGCGCTGCGCCATCATAGCACTTGACTTATAACCCATCGTCGTTGTAGGCGTCGTCGCTGCGTCCATCCATGGCACTGACTTATAACCGGCGCGTCGTTGTAACGTCGACGCTGGCCATCATGCACTGACTTATAACCCGCGGTCGTTGTAACGTCGACGCTGCGCCAATCATGCACTTGACTTATAACCCGGCGTCGTTGTAGCGTTCGACGTCTGCGCCATCATGGCACTGAACTTATAACCCACGTCGTTGTAGCGTCGACGACTGCGCCCATCATGCACTGACTTATTAACCCGCGTCGTTGGTAGCGTCGTCGCTGCGCCATCATTGCACTGACTTATAACGCCAGCGTCGTGTTAACGTCGACGGAGTCGCGCCATTCATGCACTGACTTATAACCCACGTCGTTTGTAGCGTCCGACGTTGCGCCATCAATGCACTGACTTAATAACCCGCGTCGTTGTAGACGTCGACAGCTGCGCCATCATGCACCTGACCTTATACCCGGCGTCGTTGTAACGTCGACCGCTGCGCATCATGCACTGACTTATAACCCGCGTCGTTGTATACGTCGTCGCTGCGCCATCATGCACTGAAACTTATAACCCGCGTACGTTTGTAACGTCGACGCTGCGCCATCATGACACTGACTTTATACACCCGCGCGTCGTTGTAACGTCGACGTGCGCCATCAATGCGACTGACTATAACCCGCGTCGTTGTAAACGTCGACGCTGCGGCCATCATGCACTGACTTATAACCCCCGCGTCGTTGGTAACGTCGTGCGCTGGCGCATCATGCACGTGACTTTATAACGCTCGCGTGTTGTAACGTCGCGACCTGCGCGCATCATGCACTGACTATAACCCGCGTGTTGTAACGTCTGACCGAGCTGCGCCATCATGCACTGAACTTATAACCCGCGTCGTTGTAAGCGTCGACGCTGCGCCATCATGCACTGACTTATAACCGCGCGTTCGTTGTAAACGTCGTCCGCTGCGCATCCATGCACTGACTTATAACCCGCGGCGTTTGTTAACGTCGACGCTGCGCTCATCATGCACTGACTTATAACCGCGTCGTTGTAACGTCCGACGCTGCGCCATCAATGCACAGACTTATAACCCGCTGTCGTTGTAAACGTCGAAACGCTGCCGCCATCATGACGTGACTTATAACCGGCCGCGTAGTTGTAAACGTCGACGCTGCGCCATCCATGCACATGCTTATAACCCGCGTCGTTGTACACGTCGTCGCTGCGGCGGCCATCATGCACTGACTTAGTAACCCGCGTCTTTTGTAACGTCCGGACGCTGCGCGCATCATGCACTGACTTATAACCGCGTCGTTGTAACGTCGACGCTGCGCCATCATGGCAAACTGACTTATAACCCGCTCCGTTGTAGCGTCGACGGTCTGGCGCCATCATGCAACTGACTTATAAGACGCGTCGTTGTAACGTCGTCCGCTGCGCCATCATGCACTGACCTTATAACCCGCGGCGTTGTAAACGTCGACAGACTGCGCCATCATGCACTGAGACTATAAACCCGTTCGTCGTTGTAACGTCGACGCTGCGCCAATCATGCACTGACTTATAACGCCGCGTTGTTGTAACGTCGTCGCTGCGCCATCATCACTGACTTATAAACCCGCGTCGTTGTAACGTCGAACGCTGCGCCAATCATGGCACTGACTTTATAACCCGCGTCGTTGTAACGTCGACAGCTGCGCCTCATGCACTGACTTATAACGCCGCGTCGTTGTAGCGTCGACGCTGCGCCATCATGCACTGACATTATAACCCGCGTCGTTTGTAACGTCGTCGCCGCCGCCCTCAATGCACTGACTTATAACCCGCCGATTGTAACCGTCGACCGCTGCGTCGCATCATGCACTGAGCTTATAAGCCCGCGTCGTTGTAACGCTCGACGCTGCGCCATCAATGCATCTGAAACTTATAACCCGGTCGTTGTTAACGTCGACGCTTGCGCCCATCATGCACTGACTTAAATACCCGCGGTTCGTTGTAACGTCGACCGCGCCATCATGCACTGACTTATAACCCGCGTCGTTGTAACGTTCGTCGCTGCGCCAATCATGCCACTGACTTATAACCCGCGTCGTTGTAAACGTCGACGTCTGCGCCATCATGCAGCTGACTTATACACCGCGCGTCGTTGTTAACGTCGACGCTGCGCCATCATGCACTGAACTTATAACCCGCGTCGTTGTAGCGTCGAGCGCCTGCCGCGACATCATGCACTGACTTATAACCCGCGTCGTTTGTAACGTCGTCGCTGCGCCATCATGCACTGACTTATAACCCCACTCGTTGTAAACGTCGACGGCGCGCGCCATCAATGCACTGACTTATAACGGTCTAGCCCGCCCCGCGTCGTTGTAACGTCGACGCTGCGCCATCATGCACTGACTTATAACCCGCGTCGTTGTAACGTCGACGCTGCGCCATCATGCAACGTGCACTAGTCATTAGCCTGCATGTAAAAGTCTCTCTTGCACGACAAATCACCGTGTGGGCGTGGCGCCCTCCTTCACGCATCACATCACTTGTTCACGACGACTGCGCTCCTCTTCTCTCTCTCATGCTCTGCTCTCTCTCTCTCT
>NW_014578613.1:25886-28953 GCF_000485595.1 Priapulus caudatus
AGAGGGGGGAGCGAGCAAGAGAGAGAGAGAGAGAGAGAGAGAGAGAGAGAGAGAGAGAGAGAGAGAGAGAGAGAAGTGTGGTTAGCGTAGTGATAGGGGTAATGAACTGAGGGACGGAGGAGAGGGAGGAGCGAAGGCAGAGAGAGAGACATTGGTTTCTCACATCGTTTGATGGCATGCTTGAATCTTTCATCGGGTTCTACCGACTTTTAACTCTTTCGCTAGCGCGTGGTATTGCGTGCCTAGCGCCGCCTCTCTCGTTCGCTGCTACTCGTGAGGAAAACATGCCGACGATCAGCGGGAGGCTGATCAATGCTCTATCCATCACTGCCGCCCCCCCACCCCCACCCCCGCGATACCAGCGAACTAGCGTGAAAAAATACACAACATGCTAACCGGCTCTATTCATTACCTACTGAACACCCGGCTGTGTGTGTGTGTGTGTGTGTGTGTGTGTGTGTGTGTGTGTGTGTGTGTGTGTGTGTGTGTGTGTGTGTGTGTGTGTGTTTGTGCGTGTGTGTATGCAGTAGCCCTAAGGTCTCCAGATCACGAAAGTCCAGCGAATTTCTTATACCTATAGGTTACGTGAGTCTCGTTACATTAAGCACGTTCGACCCTTCTGCATTCTTGGGAGTTATTCCTCCACGTCTGGTGCTATCGTAAGCAGGCAGTTTACATGGATGTAGCTGCATATGAAAGTAGCAATGCTTCGGGCTTGCTATAGTGGCGAAGGGATGATATCCGGTTAAATGGAGTAACATGAGATGGAGAAGCTGGCTAAACATTTCTAGGGCACGAACTACATATATGTTGCAATAACAGTCGAAGGAAATGAAACATCCTGTGACGCAAGAAGACTTTTACATGCGCAAATGGTTCCTGCTAGATTGGCGATGTCTTCCATTTTGATTCCGACTCGCGCATTTATTCGCGTCGTGGCACTGTGTGTACCCCCGACACTGTCTCCGGTAATTGAATCATCAAACCCTCTAACACCCGTTGTACGAGTCGCGGGGAGCTTTCCATAAAAGGAGATCAACTACATATTAAATTCCTCGCCATGCGCAGTGTATGTGAAATATTCGGAAATACTAGTATTTTGTACGCGAGCGTGCATACTCCACGTGGGTTTCCTCTGTTGGGAACTCGCCGTGAAAGCTGGGTGCGACCTTATGTGGTAACATAATTATTCACGGGTGCTAAGCTTCATCTCCGCAAACACACAGGTTGTCAGTGCGCAGTCTGTTTAGTTCTTGCGTTTACGCGATCGGTAAAGTTTTCAGTGTTTTTCATCGTGTTTCATGCGTGTGCTCACGTACAAAGTAGGAAATGGGTGGTGGGCTAGGGTGGGGGTGATAGAAGAGGTTTCACGCATTTGCAGTCACAGCTGCTGGCAATGAGCCAGCGATCAACCGCTCGACCGATAGCCCCGATTCCAATTTCCGGACCCGGATTCGTGCTTAAACTGTTTCGCCGTCAGAGGCGCTGCTGCGTAGTTTCTCATTACGACACGACTCACCGGCCATAGACTGGAGCCGTTTGATTACACTTCGTTCGGAAAAGAAAGTAAAGAGAGAGAGGGCGACGGTCTATGCTGAACACAGTCGGGTGCTGTTAATGACATTACACTAATTCGGTTCGCTGACCATGACCGCGGATCCTATATAGACACAAATATATATATAATAATATATGTATATATATATATATATATATATATATATATATGACGTACTATATATAAGCGTATATATAATAGCGAGAAGACTTTAGCATCATTCGAATCATCTTAAGTAACTATCTGCTTCGTTCGTTATTAGTTTCGTTTTACACGCGCACACAGACATACGCACCGCCCCCTGGTGCTGGCGCGTGACGAAACTCTGCTAGTTCTCGACTTGTGTGGCTACCGCCAGGGGACGTCGTGTGAAAGGATTGATGTCGCAGGTGTGGTGGTGCGGCGAGGAGGTGATGGAACGGTGCGAGCGGTTCGATGGGTTGATTAGAGTCTGGTCAGGTTCCGCGTAGCTCTTCACCGAGACTCGAAATACGTCGGAGTTTGATTATCACTGTTCCTCGTTAGCCGTGCAGCTCTGTTGACATACGTTAGAGTGCGTGAGTGCCTACGTGCGTGTGTGCGTACGTGCGGGTGGGCGGGCGTGTGTGTGATGTACGTGTGTAAGTGCGTGCGGGCGGGCGGGCGGGCGTGTGTGCATGCGTGCGTACATGCATGCGAACGTTCGTACGGCTGTGCGAGCGTGCGTGCGTGCGCGCCTGTGTGTCACGCGCGTGGTAAGGACGGGACAAAGAGCACGAGTGCTTTGAGGTTGGAGCAACAAACACCGCGTTGTTCTGCGCACAGGTTTCTGCGGGTGACATTAAAGGCTGAGCTAGAGAAAAGAGAGCACTTCGTCTTCTTCATCGTCAGTGCACAAAAGATGCTGCTTGCGTATCGCGTGCGTGTGATGCTCAATGTGTAGAGAGGTGCACGGCGGTGCGGCAGGCATTGAAAGAGAGAATGAGAGAGAGTGAGAGCGCGCGCGCGAGAGAGAGACAGAGAGAAACAAAGAGCGTGCACATGAGAGAGAGAGAGAGGGGGAGCGGGAGGGAGAGAGAAATGAAGCTGCGCTAACAGAGTGGTGTAGCGATGCTGCGCTCGAGCTCATTAATTAGGCACGTTGCCGAGGTTAATTAGGTACGTTAATTAGGTACGTTGCCGAGTGAGCTGGTAGCAGGGCCACAGGTGGTACAGGTGTCGAACGACTGACTAGAGTGAATGGTCACTTAGAGAGCGGAGAGCAGGATACGTGACACGCGACCTCATAAGATGGGGCCCTCGCAAGATAGTGGGGCGGATGTGTCTGAGGTGTGCACTTCTGGAAAGAAGCATGAAAATTTGCTCTAGGGGGGTTTTGAGTATGCTGATTTCAAAAATTGCGGGAAACACGATGTCACTCCAACGTTTCCCGCCAAAAAATCAAAAATTAAAAATGGCCGCCAGAAAAAATGTTTTCCCCCATAAATCAGCTGTAAGTGCCCCAAGTACCATGATCTTGGTCTATATACA
>NW_014578613.1:34085-36781 GCF_000485595.1 Priapulus caudatus
AAAGGGGCTAGGAGATGTGTGGGGAAGGGGAGGACGGAGAGGAGAGGAGCTAAGATGAGGTCAGAGGTCTTCATCAGAGCCTGTTTGTGAAATTACAAACGCCACCAGTATAGTTAGTCCTATAGAGAGAAGAAAAGGGATAGGAGATGGGTGGGGAAGGGGAGGACGGAGAGGAGAGGAGCTAAGATGAGGTCAGAGGTCTTCATCAGAGCCTGTTTGTGAAATTACAAACGCCACCAGTATAGTTAGTCCTATATAGAGAAGAAAAGGGATAGGAGATGGGTGGGGAAGGGGAGGACGGAGAGCAGAGGAGCTAAGATGAGGTCAGAGGTCTTCATCAGAGCATGCGTGTGAAATAACCAAAGCGTCACTAGTATAGTTAGTACCACGGAGAGAAGAAGGTGATAGAAGATGGGAAGGGGAAGGGGAGGACGGAGAGGAGGGGAGCTAAGATGAGGTCAGAGGTCTTCATCAGAGCATGCGTGTGAAATAACCAAAGCGTCACTAGTATAGTTAGTACCACGGAGAGAAGAAGGTGATAGAAGATGGGAAGGGGAAGGGGAGGACGGAGAGCAGAGGAGCTAAGATGAGGTCAGGGGTGGAGCAGAGGAAAAGGGAGTGGCAAGCGAGTAGAGTGAGGGAGAGAGAGAGAGAGAGAGAGAGAGAGAGAGAGAGAGAGAGAGAGAGAGAGAGAGAAGGTAGAGGCGTCACTGGGATGAGGAAGAGGAGAACGGAGAGGGTCTGATTGTACCGGTAGGGGAAAGGGAACGGAATGGATATGGTTGGAGGAAGCGAGAGAGAAGATGGTGGGGGGTAAGGGGAAAGGGGGAGATGGGGATAGGCGAAAAGAGGTAGTTCTTGGCGTGCAAATGCATTATTAATTAAAGTAATTATTTATTTAACCAAATACTAAAATACGGTCAGTTACGCCCCGCGGATGATTGTAGCATATATGCGTGCAATCTACAGCCTTCTCCACCCACCCTCCTATTGGCTCGTGGCGAGTTCAACGCTCCGTTGTTTCTAATCCCTGAATAAAAACGGTAATTGTTCAAGAAAAGGTCTGCGTGAGTTTCCCGACGTTTATGAACCTTCCTTCGTACGCATTCGCACGAGAGTCTGGCACGAGTAATAAATCGTTAATTAAATTTTCATAAAACTTTCGGCTCGCGCGCGCGAGTCTTAAGTTCTTGCGTCCGGTAATGAACCCGTTAATTAGATTTAATGAAATCCCCACCTCGCATTTACCGAACGCGTTTCGGAAAACAATTTCGGAAAATCGCGCTTCGTGAATCTCCGGCGACGCTTCGTGCGTCCTCGGTTTCCGTCGAGCTCGGCTTCGTTTCGTCAGGCCGCGGCGCATGTAACAATAATATTTCGTATTTAATTTAACGAAATCACGTTCCATTCCCATGCAATCGGCGTCAGTCCAGAGACAATACGACGCACGTGCGCGGTCGGCAGTGCAATGTTTCTATTTTATTAAAGACATGGAGGGTCGGGATCACGTTGGACGATCGTAAATGTTGTTTTGATGTCGGGCGCCACCGATTCGATTAAACGCCGCCGCTCGTAAAAGATCGGGTTAATTATTAATGTAGTCTATCCTTTCCCGCCGCAAATATCTTCCTCCCGTGGTGTTTTGCTCTCAATGGTTTTGCTTGATCCGAGGCCGCCGTCCCCGCTCCCCGCTCCCCAACCGTAAATTTCAGGCCACCCATGAATGATCTCACCCGTTTATAGTGTATTACCCCCATACAGACTGCAAATTTGATCGTCAAAGTAGTCCGGGCCAGGCGCGCCGCGCTAAATTTTTTGCAGTGTGTCAGTGCGTTATCCCGGGCTAAATACGCGCTAGTTCAGACTAATGTATCTCCGGACTATGTTGTAGCATCTCTGCAGTGTACTCGCCTTGCATGCGCAGTTAATCACGTCGCGTCACACAGCATGGAGAAATCGGTATGTCTTGAAAGCGCTACAACTAAGTCTTAAGCACATTTTGATCGGGATAACGTGTGCACACGTTGAATAAAAAGTAGAGCCCGGAATTAGTTTGACGTGTGATCACATTTGCAGCCTATACGACGAGAATTATACATGTTGTTAGGTAGTCAGGTAGTTCGGTAATCAGGTAGTTAGGTAGTTAGGTAGTCAGGTAGTCAGGTAGTCAGGTAGTTAGGTAGTTAGGTAGTCAGGTAGTTAGGTAGTTAGGTAGTCATGTAATCAGGTAGTTAGGTAGTTAGGTAGTTAGGTAGTTAGGTAGTCAGGTAGTTAGGTAGTTAGGTAGTCAGGTAGTTAGGTAGTTAGTTAGTCATGTAATCAGGTAGTTAGGTAGTTAGGTAGTTAGGTAGTCAGGTAATCAGGTAGTTAGGTAGTTAGGTAGTTAGGTAGTTAGGTAGTTAGGTAGTCAGGTAATCAGGTAGTTAGGTAGTTAGGTAGTTAGGTAGTTAGGTAGTTAGGTAGTTAGGTAGTCATGTAATCAGGTAGTTAGGTAGTTAGGTAGTTAGGTAGTTAGGTAGTCAGGTAATCAGATAGTTAGGTAGTCAGGTAGTTAGGTAGTTAGGTAGTCAGGTAGTCAGGTAGTTAGGTAGTCAGGTAGTTAGATAGTTAGGTGGTTAGGTAGTTAGTTAGTTAGGTAGTCAGGTAATCAGATAGTTAGGTAGTCAGGTAGTTAGGTAGTTAGGTAGTTAGGTAGT
>NW_014578613.1:38335-40449 GCF_000485595.1 Priapulus caudatus
ACACACACACACACACACACACACACACACACACACACACACACACACACGCACACACACACACACACACAGTCAGCGCTTTTTGCTACAACGTTTCAAGACGTACAAGTATCGCATCTGCTCTGGATCGTTCGTTCCTCGTGCTGCTATATTTCTGACCAAATCTGTCAACATTTGTCATCGCCCTTATGTATCTTAATTTGTACCAACTCTTATCTATAAATAAATTGTAATTATTGTGAAAGGTGACCAATGAACGCACTAGAAATAGTTGTAGCATCTACGCGAGATAAAAACATGCCCGAGTTATTTGTCTATGTGATGCAGAAAGCCTCGTTTTTTGATGCTTCATCTAGACGCAGCTCATCTAATGCGGGGGTTATTTGCTACGCTGCGTGAACTAATGTATAGCATCAAGAGCGTATGAAGAAGGCCTTCTTTATACGCTCTTGATAGCATGTATCAGGCATGTATGCATAACATTGCCGTACGATGTTTATAAACGCGATCGAAAATCCTAAAATGTATTCAGAATTCCTTTTGTATATCCGAAGGACGCGCGTAGAGATCTTTAGATGATTGGCGAATTTTACAGAAATGCGTGGTGATTTCAGATATGCAGTTGTTTCTGGAGATGCGTGCATGGTTATCTCAGCTGTATATAGTTGCCTCAGAGATATATAGTTAAGGTTACTCTCGAGGTTTTAGGCAAAATTTTACCTATTTTTTAGTTTCAACTTTATTCGATGGCTAACACAATGTGCCACCTCTGTACATGCTCGTTTCTCCATATAACGACACATACGTACACGTGTAGTGTAGTGTAGTAATTTTTTGGCTTGAGCATAGAGATATTATTTCTCCTCTATAAATCAAACGTGTGATTGCTTCGATTCATTCGTCAAAAAACTTTTAATCTTCATTAAAGCAATACCCGTGCAAAAGGTAGAGAGTAACCTTAATTCGCAAACACGTTGATATTTCAGATATCTATATATATGTGTATCAGAAGTGTAGTGAATCCCTATTTTCTACTTCTGATGTATATGTATATAGAGGCGCATGCCTATAGGCCGTTTATGGTATGGGAATCTTCACAGCAGTGGCTAGATGTTTCGGTGATGCGTGGTTATCTCAGCTGTATATAGTTGCCTCAGAGATATATAGTTAATTCGCAAACACGTTGATATTTCAGATATATATATATATATATATATATATATATAGAGAGAGAGAGAGAGAGAGAGAGAGAGAGAGAGAGAGAGAGAGAGAGAGAGAAAGGGTGAGAGAGAGAGAGAGAGAGAGAGGCGCTTGCCGTGTATGGGAATCTTCGCAGCAGAGGCCAGTTATTTTCGTTTCGCTGTTCTACGGAGCGTGAATGCCGCCCTTTTTTATTAATATGTAAAAAGCAGCTAGCGCCGCTCTAGGTAGCTGTGACCCCGGCGAACAATGTGGGACGTTGATTTTCTCGTGAAATCAGCAGCTAAATCTCCCCCCCCCCTTCTCTCTCTCTACGATCTCTCTTCTCTCTCTCTCTACTCTCTATCTCTCTCTCTCTCTCTCTCTCTCTCTCTCTCCTCTCTCTCTCTCTCTCTCTCTCTCTCTCTCTCTCTCTCTCTCTACGATCTCTCTCTCTGTCTCTCTCCACGATGTCTCTCTCTCTTTCTCTCTCTCTCTCTCGTCTCTCTCTCTCTCTTCTCTCTCTCTTCTGCTCTCTCTCCTTCTCTCTCTCTCTCTCTCTCTCTCCCCCCCCTCTCTCTCTTCTCTCCTCTCCTATCTCTCTCTATATATATATATATATATATATAGTATATATATATATATATATAATATATTATATACGATCTTCTGTATTTTAAGCGTATGGATGCAATGACGAATCAGTGCTCTATCGTTTTGACAGCCGGCTAGACGGACACCAACGTCCTTGTAGGTTGCCGCTTGGCTGGCAATTCAAAGGCTGGGTGGCCACTGCCAACAAAAGAACGTTGTCGTCAGTCTAGTAGTAGTTTTCAAACGTAATTACCCGCCGTTTTCTCTCCAAAGATCTACCGCTCACGGGACCGCATCATATACGCGCCATTCGCATATTTTCTGCCCGAGCTATTAGGAAA
>NW_014578613.1:44888-49454 GCF_000485595.1 Priapulus caudatus
ACTGCTTTCTATCGGCTATACTGCATTTCCTGTGTGACTCTCACTGATGTGTATGTCCGTGCGAAGCTCTAACGGAGGGGAATTTTGCGCCGCCACGCATTCGTCGATTGTAGAATGGGCTTGAAGAGTGATGTAAACCATTATGGTAGAGTTTAAGCCCCGCCAGCAGTAACACGCCACGGTAATGCAGTTAAAGCCATTGATTCATTTCTCCCGCATAGTTTATTTGATAGGAGATTCATTTTCGATATTCGCGGCATCGTTCGATTGTCTTCTTGTTTTAAAAATTCTCGTTTTTTGTGTGAAATCTTTTCTATCGTTCGATATCGCATGCATCCCTGTGAACGGAAAGAGAAAGAGGGAAGAGAGAGAGAGAGCAAGACGAGCAAACCGAGAGAGAGAGAGCGAGAAGAGAGAGAGAGCAGGAGAGAGAAAAGAGAGGGAAGGGAGAGAAGAATAGAGACGCAGAGAGAGAGAGAGAGAGAGCAAGAGAGCAAGAGAGCAAGTGAGGAAGAAAGAGGGAGAGAGAGTAGAGCAAAAGAGAGAGAGAGAGAGAGTGGAGAGCAAAATAGAAAGAGAGAGAGAGAGAGAGAGAGAGTGGAGCTCAAAAGAGAAAGCGAGAGCGTGTGTGTGCGAGAGAGAGAGTGGCGAGCGAAATAGAAAGAGAGAGAGAGCGAGTGTGTGTGTGAGCGAGCGTGAGAGAGAGGGAGAGACTCTAATAGAAACCGGGGAAAGAGGCTTGGGAAGAGGAGGGAGTCTGTTGCATTTCGTTTTACTTGCCATTCGCCGCCAGATTTCGTTCTCCGCTTCTCTGCCTGATTATACATTTACGTCATCGGTTGAAAGGAAATAAATAAGTACGGCTATGGTTTACATTCTAGCGGCATGTATCGCGGCGTACTAAACGCTCCCAGATACGCGCTACATATGCTGCGATTTCGTGATGTGTATATACATGGGTTGTAAATTCCAATACGCACCGCTGCACTGACGCGCGAATGCGGGGCACGAGTTATCTCGCTCTCTCGGCTCTCTCTCTCTCTCTCTCTCTCTCTCTCTCTCTCCTCTCTCTCTCTCTCTTCTCTCGCTCTCATCTCCTCTCTCTCTATCGCGCTCTCCTCTCTCTCTCTCTCTACTCCAGCTCTCTCTCTCTCTGCTCTCTCAACTCTTCCCCCTCTTTCCCCCGTTGCTCTCTCCTCTCTATCCTCGCTCTCTCTCTCTCTCTCTTGCCTATATCTCCGCTGCTCTCTCTCTCTCTCATCTCGCCTCTCTCTCTCTTCTATTTATTGCTCTCTCACTGCTCCTCTCTCTCTTCTCTCCTCTCTGCTCCTTGCCTCTCTCTCTTCTTGGTTGCTCCTACTCCTCGCATCTGACTCTCTCTCTCTCCCTCTTTCTTTTTCGCTTGATGTCTTGCTCTCTCTCTCTCTCTCTCTCTTTCTATTTTGCTCTCCACTCTCTCTCTCTATCTTTTGCTCTACTCTCTCTCTCCCTCTTTCTTCCTCGCTTGCTCTCTTGCTCTCTCTCTCTCTCTCTCTCTCTCTCTCTCTCTCTCTCTCTCGGCTCTCTCCTCTCTCTTTCGTTCTCTCTTAATCTCGCATCTTCCCGCCGCATCACTCTCTCTCTCTCCTCTCGCTCTCCTCTCTCGTCTTTCTCATCTCTCTCATCTGCCTCCTCTCCTGCATCTCTCTATATATATAAGTATCATACACGCACACACGCGCCCATATACACATGCACTAACACGAACGAGCGCGCACACACACCCACACACACGCGCTCGCCGGATAGCTTCCTGTGTTATCCAAGTCAGTGCGAGATAACATCGTGGATTCCGTCGGGGGTTAAAATCACGTCTTGCGCAGGGTGTTTATCGATCTCTGCGAATCCGATAGGTGAACGTGCGCATTACCGCATTGATGGCATTTCACCGTCTCTGTAATCGTGTGCATCAATTAGTCAGTCAGCCAGTCGTGCGGTCAGTGCATGATATATAGAGCTTCATGCGCTCAGGTGCGAATGCGCTAAGCTACCCACGCAGGGATCGAAAGAAGGAGAGAGATCTAGAGCGAGCACGACAGAGGGAGAAAGTGAGAGACCGAGACAGAGGCAGCGAGATGGATAAAGATATACAGATAGGCAGACAGATGGCCAACAGAGAGAAAGAGAAAGAGAGAGAACGCGTTCGAGGCAGAGAGAGAGAGAGAGAGAGATAGAGAGAGCCAGAGCCAGAGCCAGAGAGTGAGCGAGACAGTGAGAGTGAGAAGGATAGGAAGAAATAGATAGAGAGCGATAGAGAGAGAGAGGGAGAGAGAGAGAGATAGAGAGAGAGCGCGCGCGTTTGATGTAGAGAGACGGCGGGAGGAGGAACGTGCATGCTGCTCGTGCTGCGATCATCAGCTGATCAGTCAGCTCTCCCACCGTACGCGTGCTGTCTGGCCGTGTTTACGCGTGCGCTAGTGAATCTCCCTGCGCTTCCTCACCGCATCTACTACTCTAATCAAGATCGCGCTGCAAGCGCATGTAGTTAATGGGTTGCTGTCGCTGTCCCGGTACGTGCACGCACTATCAGTATCACTGCATAAGGTTCCACTACACATCGCGTTGCTAGATCGTGTCAGCTTGATCGTGTCTAGAGTTTATAAGTTCATCCTCCCCGCCTGTGGTCGCAGCCTCCCTGTCTGCGCGCAGGATGGCTTCATATTTATCTGCGAGCCAGCTTAGCGTGCAGAGATTGCAGCTGACTGATACTCCATCGCGTACCCGCCACAGTTTTTAGTGTAAAGATTTAATGTTTTTTTTATATTTATTTATCGAGGCGTCTGTAAGTTTTATTTATCGGGGCATGTTTTGTGCGTCATCGTGACGTCACCGCTCACGAGCCAAGCATTTTCAGGGAGGTGCTTTGCGGACGTACTTTTCTGCGATTTGTGCTTTACTGATACTGTTTAGACTTAATCAACTTATTACTGTAGGTGCCAACTAGATTATTGCATGTGAACAATTAATTTTAGTTACTTTAGCGGAAAAGCTCGACACTTATCCTTTAACGTCGTAAACGTGTATCGGTTTATCGTGAATGTTCGTTTGAGTACTCGTCACTTTTCGAGATGGCTTGCGTGCGTGCGCGGACGTGCGTGCGTGCGTATGGCCGTGCGTGTGTGCGCGTGTTCGCGTGTGCGCGTGCTTGAATATTCGTTAACAATCGGCTTTCCATAATGTGTGCATTTTTAATTTTTTTTTATCACCCGTGCATCTACGTAATGTTTGTTAACAATAAGCAGTTTTAACCAACGGGTAATGGTACATGTTCATGATATACACGCTTACCAGGGACCTACGCGTACGTATGCGTGCACGCACACACACACACACACACACACACACACACACACACACAGTTAGGTGGTTAGGTAGTTCGGTAGTTAGGTAGTGGCTGGTTTCAGTCCATTCACTCGTGTAGGGCGTTCAGATATTCTCATAGCGATTCGAGTAAATCTTCTTCGGCGCGTGCTAGTCGTAGTGGATGGAGAATAAATATTTACACTGAGTTTAGACTCACGAGTCGTGGAGTAGGTATGTGCACTCACTGGCTGCAGAATCATTCATCCGCCCGCTCACACTACATCTATATAAGCAATATGTTTATATATATCTACTGGGCTGATATAACCTAGACGAGTACGGATCTACATGTTAACAAGAGCTAATAATACCTTAAGGTAAATAATACCTAATAAAGTATTATTAGCTCGTAATGTTAACTATTTATACACACTATATCAAGAGTCCATAATAGAAAAAGAGTATGACACTGTTTTACAGCGTGCTTGGGCAGTTTTCAACTTGAATTTATTCTATCAATATGTGAATAAATGTATTCAAACTTTACCTTGTTTTACTCTTTGATTTTCCGTTAGTCATATGACACCAGCAGTTTACCTGTTACAAATTCTGTTGCTTAATATCTATGCACTGAACTTTTGTGAGGAACACATACGATTTTCAGGTAAACTGCTGGTGTCAAATGACTAAGGGAGAATCAAAGATTAAAACAAGGTAAAGTTTGAATCGATTTATTCACATATAATTGATAGAATAAATTCAAGTTGACAACTGCCCAAGACGCTGTAAAACAGTGGCATACTCTTTTTCCATTATGTCATCTTGCTCTATATAAAACAAAGTGTCTATATATAAAACAAAGTATTCTATATAAAACATTATCCTGCAGCCAGTGAGCACAGCAGTGCATACGTGCTGCTGCGGGACAACACAATTCATAACGCAAGATTCTCTTGCTCTATAGCTCGTATAGCTTCCGTCCGCGCGCTATGGCCAATTAACGGATGCTAACGGTGACCGTCAATAATGACGTTTCACTCAAATGCGTATTTCTTCACACTTCACTTGCAGCACAAGGCGCCTTCCAGCGAACTCTCTCAAGTGGCACGCATACATACACGCACGCACACATCCACACACACGCACACACGCGCGCACGCACGCACGCACGCTCACACAAACACACACACACACACACACACACACACACACACACACACACAC
>NW_014578613.1:49479-51302 GCF_000485595.1 Priapulus caudatus
TATATATATATATATATACGATCTCTGTATTTAACGTATGGATGCAATGACGAATCAGTGCTCTATCGTTTTTGACAGCCGGCTAGACGGACACCAACGTCCTTGTAGGTTGCCGCTTGCTGGGGCAATTCAAAGGCTGGGGCCACTGCAACAAAGACGTTGGGTCCAGTCTAGTAGTAGTTTTCAAACGTAATTACCCGCCGTTTTCTCTCCAAAGATCTACCGCTCACGGGGACCGCATCATATACGCGCATTCATGATTTCTGCCGAGCTATTTAGGAATGCCCGAGCGTGCAGATCAAACCCGCGGGCGCGTGAAATGCGGGAACATTCGTGAAATTCATGATTTCTTGAATTGCGTCGTCGCGGTAATATGAATGAGTTGACAGCGGCATTGACGTTTGCATATATAAGCACTCGCTGCGATCAATAGAATATTTATGGTGTGTAGATTCCTGCGCGGTTCTGGCGTGGAGGAAAAACAGTGGGCGTGCGCGCATCTATTGCTAGCACGTGCAGTGTGCGCGCGACTCGCGAGCCATGATATTGTAAAGGTTGTAGGTATATAAACAAGGTTTCTAACTAATGATATATAGGCGCACACCCGTATTATATATAAGAATATGTATATAAGAACCCAGAGCATATATGTTATTGTTGGCACTCAAAAGACAACATGCAAGCGCGCAACCCTCCTGTGCACGCCTCCGCGTGTTCATCTGGCGTGTGTACATGCGTCTACACTGGTGTTTAGCATGAATGCGACGTATAAGGACACAGCTGCTACTGCTGATGCTGCTGCTGCTTGGCCTCTAATCACTTAGCGTGTACCCACGAGCACCGAGAGCAGTCCGCCATGATCGCTAACAGGCGAAACTTATTAGTACTTAAATTTCCGATGCTGATCATCACGATTCACTACTTTCCATTGCGCTAATGAAACAACGGGTCAAGTTGTGTGTGGAACCTCGCGCTGGCCAGCGTCCGGTAGCTTGTCGTGCTGGAGGGGGGGGGAGGGGTAATCAAGTCAGAATCAGACATTGTTATAGCTGCGCGCGCCCGACAATCATACACGGGCGCTGATGACAATGAAGTACTAGATCACTCGGTGAGATGAACAGCTAGCGCCCAACAGTGAACGTAATCGCAAACAGTGTTCGCAGAACAGACTCGGTGAAGTAGGAACGTGCGCGCAAGCTTGAAGTTGTGTGTGGGTGTGCGCGTGCGTGCGTGCGTGCGTGTGGGTGTGCGCGTGCTTGCGTGTGCGCGTGTGAGTGTGCGCGGGTATGTGCGGCGTACGTGCGCGCACGTGAGTGTGCGCGTGTGAGTGTGCGCGGCTACGTGTGCGCGCGTGTGAGTGTGCGGGTACGTGTGCGCGCGTGTGAGTGTGCGCGGGTACGTGCGCGCGCGTATGAGTGTGCGCGGGTACGTGCGGTGTGCGTGCGCGCCTGTGTGCCTGCATCGGTATGCATGTGCTATAGGCTATACCATATTCCTGGGTGATCTCACTGATGTGTATGTCCGTGCGACTCTAAGATTTTCCACGCAATTCGTCGATTGTAGAATCTTGAAGATGTGATGTAAACATTATGGGTAGATTTAGCCCCGCCAGCAGTACACGCACGGTAATGCAGTTAAAGGCCATTGATTCATTTCTCGGCATGTTTATTTGATAGGAGATTCATTTTTCATATTCCCATCGTTTGTGTGAAATCTTTTTATCGTTCGATATCCATCATCCCTGTGAACGAAAGAGAAAGAGGGAGAGAGAGAGAGAGAGAGAAAGAAAGAGAAAGACAAAAAAACACAGGCAGGTAGGGAGA
>NW_014578613.1:59926-62350 GCF_000485595.1 Priapulus caudatus
TGGACAATGCGACAGAGAAAAGGGATGAGAGAGAGAGAGAGAGAGAGAGAGAGAGAGAGAGAGAGAGAGAGAGAGAGGGTGAGAGATGGACAATGTGACAGAGAAAAGGGATGAGAGAGAGAGAGAGAGAGAGAGAGTTGGTACATGAAAGAAAGAGAAAGGGCGACAGGTGGAGAATGAGATAGAGAGAGAGGGTGAGAGGTGGAGAATGAAGTACAGAGAGCAAAAGGGGAGGGTGGGCAAGACACGGAAAGAGGGGGAATGGTGCAAACGCGAAAACGAGAAGGAGGAGTGAGGGGTGAGAGCCACCGACACAGCGACTAGCAGGGACAGAAACGGGCCAAACGAGTTGTGAGATAAAAGGAAAAGAGGGAGCCATAGGGCATGGCACTGAGAATGTGGAATAGGAAAGGGGAAGCTTTGTTTCGAAGGCTGAATGGGAAAAGGGGAAAAATTATTATTCATGCGTATGATAATTTTCTTACTGTGCAAATCAGTGAAACGCCTATAATTGCTTCTTTCGTATTTTTGTGTTCGGACACATGGATTATTTGGCGGTGATTGTCCACGAGTGTGATTTACACTCGCTCTGCTTGCTATCAGGCCCACAGTGGGTCTTAACAACTATGATTTATGATCGTGACATTCTGCAATCAAGGGGTCGTTGTCAGAACGCTCACAGAGCGAGGACTACACATAGAACTGTGCTAAATATAGAGGTTACGCGATCCATTCTGCAAACCGTGCATGCTCTCATGATACATTAGTCACAATAGAATCACGTTTCTTTCATGCAACGGTTACGGACAAACCATAGAAATATATAGAGACACTATTATAGAGACACTATTATAGAGACACTATATATATAGAGCCTAACTAGTATAATATTTCTATGGAACAAACTGAACTCGGGAGGTTCTGACGTTGGCCGCCAGGGTGCGCGCACAGTCGTGTTATCCGGTGAGAGGTGATGTGATTACCGACTCCACTGCACCTCCATCGAGTAATTGACTCAACCGTCATTAATAAAATAAGTCGGTCGGGACTCGCGGGACACTCGACTGTTGAAAAGTTAAAGAAGCAGTGAGATGCATTGGTCACACTTGGTAAGCGCATGGTGCACTGGGGATGGGTGCAATGCTCTGTAGGGGCGGTTGCGTGCGGTTAATATGGTTGGCCATCGTACTCACGGTTAAATTATAGCCCTTTTACCCAATCAGGGGAGGCCTTGATACACATAATTTAAACGCGGATAAATAATTTTTACCGCGGTAACAATAATTATTTCTGAGTACGATGACCAACCATATGCGGTAACACGGACAGCGTGTTAGCATAGATGCTTCCACGCCTTCGGAGTAGCAGGCGAACTCGCCTAAAATCCGACCCGATTCTAACTCCTGCTACCGTCAATGCTGCTCGGCTTACTGAAAGTCATGATAGAAAATCCCGCCTATTCGCCAGGTAGACAGGTATGAAAGGTAAGACAGGTAGACAGGTATGAAAGGTAAGGCGGGTAGACAGGTATGAAAGGTAGGACAGGTAGACAAGTATGTGAGTGGGTGAAAGAGAGCCGATGCGACGAGATGCGCGAATGTGATACACACGCGCGGCGTGTAATAAGGCGTGTGTAGGATCAATGCGGCGTGCTGGCGTTCACCTTACAACGCCGCCTGCCTCCCTGCTCCTCTCATTCCTCCTGAGTGTGTCTGTGCGTGTGCGTGTGCTGTAGTGCTGTAGTACTGTAGGAGCTTAGGGATGTCTGCTGCTGTGTAGGGGCGTGCGTGCGTGCGTGCCGAACATGTACGCAGCTGTTGTTGAAGAGCATTATGACGTATTTATAGTATCAAGAGGCTATAATAGAAAATGGAATGAATTTTTTATTATGGCCTCTTGATAGTATGTATCCCAGAGTGTTATGTACTCGCAGCAGCGTGATATCAAGAGCTAATAATACCTAGAGTGTACAACGGAAAAACGGGGAAATAGTGCTATTTCACGACAACATTATTCTACTTTACCTGCGAGTCTAGAATAATTTCATGGTATTGCATTAAGATATGTACTTCCAGAGTGATATGTATACTAAATGTTACCAAGGGTGAATAGTGTTTTCATGTTTGTCGTTATTGACTTTTGATGTTACTGCGTATCCCAGAGCGATATCTACTACATATGATTACGTCTTCTAGTGTGATATGTACCATAATATGATCATGTCCCGCTGAGAGATATATACTAAAGGATTATGTCTCCAAGAGCTATATATGACTATAATGACTATATGTGATAAACGGCCATACACTGTGTATACTGCAGTTATGGTTGGTTACTAGGGGGTTAGGAGCACAGGCACTTGAATCGTTTCAACTGTAAACACACGCTGCCGCCATTGCGCGCACACTGACACATAAATATATA
>NW_014578613.1:64329-67184 GCF_000485595.1 Priapulus caudatus
TGTGTGTGTGTGTGTGTGTGTGTGTGTGTGTGTGTGTGTGTGTGTGCGTGTGTGTGTGCGTGCGTGTGTGCGTGCGTACGTACATATGCGTAGACACGGCCCACGAGGAGATCGAAGTTTGACATGTCAGCCCCTGTTTACGTTTCCGGGGTTTAGATATCCCCGAGGGAGGAGATCATACTGCTGCTGCTGCTGCGGTGTAATGGCTATACCGGCGCTCGCTGTAATAATAGTAATAGTAGATCGTAGTCGTCTGGGGGGGGGGGCAGAATATCGCGAGATCGGGTCGCGTCACGCTGAGCGTAGAATGTCGTGTGGCCGGGCGTGTGACTTACAGCTCAAATGTACGTCTGTTAATTCATACATAATTCAGCTGTCACATATGTAGCAACAACAACAGGGCAGTTTATATCTCGCGTCTTGAGTTTACATTTTGATATTTGGGTCTGCATTTCGACATTCGGGTTTACGTTTGGGTCTAAATTTTGACATTTGGGTTTACATATGGGTCTAAATTTTGCCATTTGGGTCTACATTTTACCATTTGGGGTTACTTTGGTTCTAAATTTTGCCATTTGGGTCTACATTTTGACATTTGGGTCTACATTCTGACATTTGGGTTTACATTTAACTCGGATAATTATCGGTTTACATTTAACTCGTTCGCTTATCGTCTTAGTGTGTGAATCTGAATTCACTCGCTGACCAGCGCAGGGAAGCATCTCGGGGTGGAAATCTCAGTGTGTGTGGTAGAAATCTAATCCAGTACAGAAGCGAACAGAGAGCAAATATTGATGTGCCCCGATCTCAGTAAGTCAAGTGTGTGCGCTCGTACGTCTACGATAAAGCCAAGCACGAGCCTATACGCGTGCCAGCATGGTAAATATACGGCTAGTCTTGCCAAGCCTGCGGGCACGAGCGTGTTTGTGTACGCGGTATTTTGTTTCGGCAGCGATATTACCGTGTCAAGTTACCTTAGGGGGGATGTTTAAACAGCCGCTATGTACACTTCTTTACGAGCAGTCAATGTGTCAGTAGCAGTAGCAGTCACAATAGCAGCAGTAGCAGCCGAACAGAATCAGGAGTAACAGCAGTAGCAGCAGCCACAGCAACAACAGCAGCAGCAGTAAGAACGACATTAACTGTAACATTACAGTATCAGCAGCACGAGGAGCAGCAGCAGCAACAACAACAACAACAGCAACAGCAGGGCCGGCAGTAGTGGCAGCTGCTGCAACAACAAACAGTGGCAGCAGCAGCAACAATAAAAACAATCGCAACAGCAGCGGCAACATCAACACTAAACGCGACAGTAGTAGAAACAACAATACGCACGGGAGCAACAGCAACAGTAACAACCGCAGCAGTATCATCATCATCATCATCATCATCATCATCATCATATTATCATCATCATCATCATCATCATCATCATCATCATCAGTAGTAGTAGCAGCAGCAATATCAGCAGCAGCAGTATCATCATTATTATCATCATCATCAGCAGCAGCAGCAGTAGCATCATCATCATCATCAATAGCAGCAGCAGTAGCAATATCGGCAGCAGTATCAGCAGCAATATCAGCAACAGCATCATCATCAGCAACAGCAGCAGCAGCAGTATCAGCAACAGCAGCAGTATCAGCAGCAGCAACAATATCAGCAGCAGCTGCTCTACGTGATCATCGATCTCTCGTGAATGGTTGTGCGTGCGTGCGTGCGTGCGTGCATGGCCCGCCTGTAGTCGGCAGCTCGTCGCTCTATGATATGTACGCAGTAGTTTATATCGTTAAAAGCGCGCGCTGAATTATTAAAGGCTTCCCTCGATCTTTAAACATCTCGCACGCTCTTGTTGTTTTTGTCCGCGGCGGTGAGTCTAACGCGCTCATGGCGCGTGTATAGCTCTTGCAGTCGTTCGTGAAAGTACCCCGAGACGTTCTGTATAGACGTATCGTATAGACAGACGATGGTTGAGATGTATTGACGGTTTTAGCGGTTTATGTACGTGACAATTCGACCTTCCTTACTGGCTACAGTTATCCTAATGCGCCCACGCACGCGCCGCATGACTGTGTTCTGCTATGACCCCCCACCCACCATCCAAGTAATTTCGCCTGACAGCTTCCGAACGCTCTTAGAAATAATCGCGTGTCTTAACTCGAGTTCGTCGTACGTCTAATCGATTTTTTTGCGAAAGAAATATAGACGCTCTAGTAGTTATATATAGAGCACGCTGTGGACATCTGGCCTCGTCAGTTTCGTCTGTTGTTTAACAGGAAAATGATGACAGGGTTGAACTTATTAAGGAATCTCCGCAGTTTTCCTCTTCTCCGCATCACGCTTTGATGCGATGTTAGTACGAGGTGTAATAGTATTGCTGTAGTGAAGCCATAATCGTCCTACTCTTTCCCGTCACCACCCTCCCATATCTCTCCCCACCGCCACCCTCTCATCCATCCCTGTCACCACCCTCCCATCTTTCCTCACCACCAATCACTCATCTTTCCCCGCCACCACCCTCCCATCCTTCCCCACCGCCACCCTCCCATCCCTCTCCGTCACCCCCCTCCCATCCATCCCTGTCACCACCCTCCCATCCCTCCTCACCACCACCCTCCCATCCCTCCTCACCACCAAGCACCCATCCTTCCCCGCCACCACCCCATCCCTCCTCACCACCACCCTCCCATCCTTCCTCACCACCAAGCACCCATCCTTCCCCGCCACCACCCCATCCCTCCTCACCACCACCCTCCCATCCTTCCTCACCACCAAGCACCCATCCTTCCCCGCCACCACCCCATCCCTCCTCACCACCACCCTCCCATCCTTCCTCACCACCAAGCACCCATCCT
>NW_014578613.1:70919-74195 GCF_000485595.1 Priapulus caudatus
ATCCTTCCCCGCCACCACCCTCCCATCCTTCCCCGCCACCACCCTCCCATCCTTCCCCGCCACCACCCTCCCATCCTTCCACGCCACCACCCTCCCATCCTTCCCCGCCACCACCCTCCCATCCTTCCCCGCCACCACTCTCCCATCCTTCCCCGTCACCACCCTCCCATCCTTCCCCGTCACCACCCTCCCATCCTTCCCCGCCACCACTCTCCCATCCTTCCCCGCCACCACTCTCCCATCCGGAAGGATGGGAGGGTGGTGGCGGGGAACCGTCCACCACTCTCCCATCCTTCCCCGCCACCACCCTCCCATCCTTCCCCGCCACCACCCTCTCATCTCTCCCCCACCCCACCCTATCTCCTAGCATTCCCTGTGCGCACTGAAGCCTGGACCTCCACGCAGAGGTGCGTGACGTAACTGCCATAGCTTAGCAAGGTATGGATCACCATACCCTCGTGTTGCTACCGATCGTAACAGCAATTCTGCGACCTGACCCCACTGTTCTCGCTGGGACTTTGGAACTCCTCTGCGCATCGATCGAACCCCCGGCGGTTTGACGTGATATTATCTAGAATGAATTATTGTAAGAATTGTTAGAATTACCTCATTCCGCAACGCGAAGCGTGTCTTTCCGCTGACCCTTTGCTCGTCAGCAGGAGGGCCCTCCGATTGAAAGATAAATAAGGACGCGAATATGTATCAAGAGTCCATAATAGAAGACTATTATGGACTCTTGATAATATATATATTATAGTATATATATATATATATATGCAAGAGCTAATTAATATAATAATAATATTTACTAGCTGGCTTGATATATATATATATATATATATATAAATGTATATATATTATAATAACGATCAATAGTTGTACTCAATCAATAGTTGCGCGGGTTTTGTATGGCTTGATGACATGGTAAGTAATTAAGGCGTGCGTTCGTTACGTGCGCCCTCTTAACCACACCCACGCATCTTATGCGGATAAAGGTCGTGCTCTACGTAAGCTGGCAACGAGCCAAGCGACCTAGTTCTCTATCTCTACTCCGACAGATGTCGCTTCAGCATGCACGGGCACCGACATTTTTTTATTTGGCCGATTAGACAACCGTTCCTTGCTCAGCCATTCGTAGAAATAGTGAATATTATCATGAATATTTATTTATTTATTTATTTTGAAATCATTGCTCAAAAAATGCACAACCTAAGAAGGTTCTAAGACATGCTAACGTTAGTCTAGACAGTTGATGTTACTCAAGCAATAACCGTACATATCGTAAACGTGGGGAAAACACGAGACTAGTCGGAAATTATTTTCGAAGTCCTGGCTTTGAGACACCGGGCAGGTCTTAATGAGAAACGTTGTCGTTGTGCATCTCTCTGAGTTCGACGTGAGTTTAGGATTGTAGATTTTGTTCATTTTCTATTGCTGATTGCATGCTGTCGTGGTTCAGCTATAACCGATCAGCTATAACCGATCACCTTCAGCCTGATTGACTACGTACTCAGTAGTTAGAGAGTCGGTAGGACGTGCACGCGTGGACAGCATTCATCTTTCCCTCCGATGCATGGCTATTGGAATTGGAGGATGGAAATTGTCGAACTTCTTCTCCTCCTCCCTCCCCCCCTCCCCCTCCCACACCTTTTCCTCTCCCACGCNCCGGCACCTACCTCCCACCCTCCGGCACCTGCCCACCCCACCCTCCGGCACCTACCCACTCAACCACCACCCCTCGACCACCAACACACTCCCCACCCCCTCTCCCACCAAACCAACGACCCATCCCACCCCTCGCCCATCAACCCAACCCCCACCCCTCGACCACCAACCCACCTCCACCACTCTCCCACCAACATACTCCCCAGTCCCCACCCCCTCTCCCACCAAACCAACGGCCCACCCCACCCTTTCGCCCACCAACCCAACCACCCACCCACTCGTGCTCGGCTGCGTAGACGAGCACAGGTGTGAGTGATGCAATTAGCACTAATGCTGCCGCCGCCGCCGCAGACGGGTAGTTGCCCTGATTATGTGTGCGTGCGCTAATCCGAATCTACGACGAGTTAGCTATGCGCTAGTGGAGCGCTCATGAGTAACGGCCACTTGCGGCGTTTCAATAAAATATAAATGCTAATATAAATACGAAATCTATTTACTACCAAAGTCTTAATCGCTTCTATACTCTCTTTTCACCTATTATTGCCGACAATTTCATGACAAATGCCGTCCACAAATGCCCTCCAAACTGCCAACAAACGCTTGGCCTGCCGCCATGACTGCCGCTGCACACTGACACATAAATATATAGTGAATATATAGTGAAAAATAAATATATATAAAATAAAAATAACTATATATTTATGTGTCAGTGTGCAGCGGCAGCCATGGCGGCAGCCAGCGTTTGTTGCAGATGAGCATTTAGGACGCATTTCCATTGAAATTGTGGCAATAATAGATGAAAGAGAGTATAGCAACAACATTTAAGACTTTGGTAGTAAATAGATTTCGTATTTATTTAGCATTATATTTTATTGAAACGCTCCAAGTGCCTGTGCAGGCAGCGGTCGGCAACCTGCTCTCTCGTGCCGACGTCGTCCTGCCGACGATGGCGTTTCCGTGGCGCGCGCGGCCTCGAAGGGAAAATTAGTCGCAACAAGGTTAATTACGTGTAATCGTGCGGCGATTGCAGCGCCACTGAACGATGAAATGCGACCGCTGGGCGGGGCGATATGATGTCTCCGATCGAGGAGGAGTGTGGAGGAGATGATGACTGCGACTTGTCTGTAGCGGTCGTAGTGAATAGATGGTCTTTACCTGTATAGAGCGGTCATAGCGGGTAGATGGCCTCTACCTGTCTAGAGCGGCCATAGCGGGTAGATGACCTCTACCTGTGTAAAGAGGTCATAGCTGGTAGGTGACCTCTACCTGTCTAGAGCGGTCATAGCGGGTAGTTGGCATGCAGTTACCTGTCTAAATAGATCATAGCGGGTATAGTGACTGTTACCTGTCTAGAGAGGTCATATCGGGTCGGTGATAGTTATCTGTCTAGATATGTCATATCGGGTAGGTGGCAGCTATCTGTCTCGAGCGTTCACAGCGGGTAAGTAACAGTTACCTGTCTAGAGCGGTCATAGCGGGTAGATAGAGAATAGATGACAGTTGCCTGTCTAGAGGTGCATATAGCGGATATGTGGAGTATAGGTAACATCAAGAGCTAATAATACCTAGAGTGTACAACGGAAAAACGGGGAAATAGTGCTATTTCACGAC
>NW_014578613.1:75151-76354 GCF_000485595.1 Priapulus caudatus
ACACACACACACACACACACACACACACACACACAACACACAAACACACACACAAACACACACAAACAGCCTAAGGAGTTCGAAATGAATTTCTCAAATGAACGCAATAGCCGGAGCGAGAGAGAGCGTGTGGTGTGGCTTCCTTTTCTTCCTCCGCTACCAACTCATTCTGCACCCTACTATGCACCATGCTGTGTGATGAGAGATTTACAGAGCGAGGAAATTTCCGGGTCTGACAATTGACTGCTGTCATTGGTACATCCCGTGCTAGTTAACAAAATAATTGCTGATTAGACGAATATTATTTAGTAATGCTCAAACTTACACTTCTCCTTTTGGCACTCGATACTCATTCTCATTATAATTATTCCCAGTTTTTCTATAGTAATATTATATGTAAGTGACCTAGTTAATTAATAAATGAGACACATTGTCATTAATGCAGTGTACTCTTTCCTACTCATTAGCTACTCGTACCTTATTTTAGTAATTTGATTTTTAATAATTACCACCCATGTCCCTTCGTGAATTGCACTTCTGATCATGAGGTACTCGTACTTGTGCTCATTAAAGCATGGTACTCCTTGCTTATTAGTGATCGCACTGTCGTGGCTGCTCGCGGTGGTCGTGTGCCGTTATGACTACAACCATGTGTGTATGTGAGAGAGACTATAACTACAACCATGTGTGTATGTGAGAGAGACTATAACTACAACCATGTATGTATGTGAGAGAGACTATAACTACAGCCATGTATGTGTGAGANAACATCTACCTTATTGACAGGCGACGAAATAAATATCTAGGCAGTAGAACGCTGATATAGTATAGATATCAACTATACCTGTCTGAACAGTAGAAGGTAACCTATACTAGCTGTAAAAACCAGCACGCATGATACTGACGACGAGCTCGGGTGACAAGACACTAGTGTTTTTTGACGTAATCCTAATCAGTCCGCTGTCATTAATACGTCCTACGCCTTGTTCGACGCATGTTGCTGCGTGTATTGTGAGAATGTATCGTGCTCGTGTGTGTGCGTGCGTGCGTGCGTGTGTGTGGGCATGCATGCGTGCGTGCGTGCGTGCGTGTGTGTGTGTGTGCTCGTGTGTGTGCGTGCGTGCGTACGTGTGTGTGTGTGTGTGTGAGAGAGAGAGAGTACGTGCGTGCGTGTGTGCGTGCGTGCGTGCGTGCGTGCGTGCG
>NW_014578614.1:0-1080 GCF_000485595.1 Priapulus caudatus
GCGAGAGAGAGAGAGAGCAAGAGAGAGAGAGAGAGAGAGCGCGCAGGAGAGAGAGAGAGAGAGAGCGAGAGAGAGAGAGAGAGCGAGAGCGAGACAGAGAGAGAGCGCGCAGGAGAGAGAGAGAGAGAGAGAGAGAGAGAGAGAGAGAGAGAGAGAGAGAGAGAGAGCGTGCGAGAGCTTTTTCCTTCTAACGCGAGGAGAGGACGCCGCGCGCGTGGCGTGGAGAGCGCTCGAGAATTTTTTCGTCGACATAAATTATTAAAATTCAATCACGCTGAATGTGTTGATGCTTCAGGGGACGGCGGCGCGCGAGAGGGCGTGCAAGACGTGTCCGCTGAGAAGGAGGATGGGAAGGAGGAGGGTGGAGGGGGAGAAGGAGGTGAGGAGGAGGATGGGAAGAAGGAGGATGGGAAGGAGGGGAAGGAGTGGAAGTAGGATGTGAGAAGGAGGATGGGAAGGAGGAGGATGGGAAGGAGGAGTATGGTAAGGAGGAGGTGAGGGAAGGAGGACGGGGTGAGGAGGAGGGGAGGAGGATGGGAAGGAGGAGGTGAGAAGGAGGAGGTGAGGAGGATGGGAAGGAGGGGGGAGGGGGAGAGGGAGGGCTCAAACTGCTTTGTGTCGGCTGCCAAGTGTCGCTAGAATTATCACTAAAATCTTTCTAAGGCTCGCGTCGAATTTCGCCAGAGTAATCGGAAAAACATTGAAACCTTTGCGATCGTAAGACCACGCCAGCACTTCCCTTCCCCCCCCCCCATCCACCCTCTCCACACCCTAGCTAGAGGAGCTGAGCCCACCGCAATAAACTCTCGTATCCCCTTCACATTCATTCATACGACTCCCATCGACCTCTAAATCAACGACTTGGCACACGCTGGGGACCCAGGTTCAAAGGACCCGGCGTGAGATGTGTGTAAAGTTATTACATTTTTTTACAATCGGAAGGTGCAAGTATGCTATCGATACCAGTTCATGAAGTGCGCTGCTTGCACCGAAACGTTAAAGAGGATATTGTGAAGAACACTCCCCCCCTCTCTCTCTCTCTCTCTCTCTCTCTCTCTCTCTCTCTCTCTCTCTCTCTCT
>NW_014578614.1:4316-13439 GCF_000485595.1 Priapulus caudatus
GGGAGGGAAGGAGGGAGGAAGGATAGGGAGGAGAGAGCAGCAGGGAGGGAGGATAGGGAGGGGAGAGGGAGAGGGGAGGGAAGGAGGGAGGAAGGATAGGGAGGAGAGAGCAGCAGGGAGGGAGGATAGGGAGGGGAGAGGGAGAGGGGAGGGAAGGAGGGAGGGAGGATAGGGAGGAGAGAGCAGCAGGGAGGGATGATAAGGAGGGGAGGGGGAGGATAAAGAGGGGCGGAGAAGTGGTGGCGGATAGGGAGACGGAGGGATAGCGAAGGGAGAAAAAAAGATTGAAAGAAAGCGAGAGATATGGGGAGAGAGGGAGGACGAGAGAGAGGGCAGAGCGACACAGAATGCGTGCGCGGAAGCTGGGGCAGGGGTGAGGGTGAGGAGGGTGAGGGTAGACATGTGATGGCGGTGGGGTGCGGAGTGTATGACTTTGGCAGCTTACGACACATTTATTATCATTTCATTTTATTGTTCAGTCGTTTGCGATATCGATGTGCTGCGGGTTTGATCATTTTGTGCAAAAAGGCGCAATATAAATAAATAAAATAAATAAATAAATAAATAAAATAAATCCACCTCCCGCTCCCCATCCCCATACCCACCTCCCGCCCTCCTCATCCCCGCATCTCTCACCGCGCCCATCTCCCGCTCCCCACCCCCGCCACCCCTCGCTTATGCCCCATCCCCCTCCCTCCCCATCCCCTCACCCATACCCCTCCCTCCCCATCCGTGCATCTCTCAGCGCGCCGCCGCTACGACTGCGTGACTAAACGGCTTACGTCTGCGGCGGCCGGCGGCGGCACGCACTAATACCTGCGAAGCTGTAAGACACGACTACGACAGCCGCCGTCACACAGGCCGCTTAAGACCTTCACACACGAATGTCACGTGTGTCCATTAGCGATGCGAAGCCAATCGGACGACGACATGACGGAGAGAGAGAAAGATCAAAGGGGTCGCCGCCGCGCGACGACCAACCTGTGATTCCCGCCGCCGGAGCAGCAGCTGCCGGCGCCGTCACGCCACCGGGCAGGTGCGGGCACTTCCTCCCCATCCTCTCCCTCTCCATCTCCACCCAGCACCACTCCACAACCCACGCGCGGCCGTGACAGACTGCCGATGAAAATGTGAATCTCCTCCCCCTCCCCCTCCCTCCCCTCCTCCCCTCCCACCACCACCACGCCCCGCCGGCAGTCCCCCCGTCACGCACGAGCTGCTACGTCATCTGCGCCCGGCAACACGCCCCTCCCCCCACCGCCCCACCCACCCACCCCTGCCGTGCGACCGGTCTCCGGTTGGCAGGAGCGGCGGGAACAAAGCGCTGGCGGGCGGGCGGGCGCGCGGGCGGCGACAAATGATTAGCGTCGGAGGAAATGGAAGCTGCTGCTGCTGCTGCTCGCGCTGGTGAAAAACCTCTCGCCTGCCTAGCACGCGGTAATATACATACGGCCGTGACGCTGCCCACCGGACCTCGCTGCTTGCTGCTGCTGTCTGCTGCGCGCGCCACTGCTGCTGCCACCGCTGGCTGCTGCGCGTGCCACTGCTCTGCCACACGCTGCCTGCTGCTGCCGCTGCCTCTGTCCTGCTGCTGCTGCTGCTTGCCTTGCTGCGCTGCTGCCCACTCGACGCTGCTGCCGTCTTGCGTAATAATGAATTTGCGCGATGGGAGCAATGCCACTAGGAACGCAGATTGTGCCTCGAAAGTCATCATAACCCTCCCTTGTTCCTCCCCAGCAAGCTCGTACAGGCGTCTATGCCACCAACCCTCCCTTCTTATCCTTCCTCCCACAAGTTCGACAGCGTTCCACAAAACCCTCCCTCCCTCCTCCTCATCCCAGCCAAGTTCTTATACAGTGTCTGTCCCACCAACTTCCTCCCTCCTTCCTCCCCAGCCCAAGCTCAAGACAGAGTCCACCAACCCCTCCCTCTACCCTTCCCTCACGCCAACGCTCGAAGCGTATCCCACCAACCCTCCACTCTCGCCCTCCCAAGCAAGTCACAGCGTTCTCACCAAACCCCTCCATCACTCTCCCCCAGCCAGCTCCGACAGCGTGCCCACCACCCCTCCTCCTCCCTCCCAGCCAAGTTTCAAACAGAGTCCCACCACCCTCCCTCCCCTCCCAGACCAGATCCGACAGCCGTCCCCAACCCCTCACCTCCTCCCTTTCCCCCAGATCGCCAAGCTCGAACGCGTCCCACCAAACCCGCTCCCTATGCCTCCCTCCCAAGCAAGTTCCGAACAGCGTCCACCAACCCTCCTTCCTCCTCGCCAGCAAGCTCCACAGCGTCTCCACCAACCCTCCCTACCTCCTACCCCAAGGCCAAGCTCGACAGCGTACCATCCAAGACCCCTCCCTCCTCCTCTCCCCAGCCATGCTCGACCAGCGTTCCCACCAAAACCTCCCGCCTCCCGTTCCTCTCAGCAAGACTCCGACAGTGCGTCCCACCGAGAGGGCGTGTCGCCCGCCGCCAGTCCTCACTCGCAGTCCAACTGTTGCGACGCAGTCGATCCCCACAATCCCCTCCCTGATTCCGCGTTTCCATCTTGTCCAGCTCTCCCGCGAACAGCCCCAAGTATCGACTCCGAGTTTCTTCTACTGGCGGCCTGACGCCACACCCAGTCATCCCGCAGGGCGCTTTCCCCAACGCCCTCCCTTTCTCCTCCCCCAAAACCAACTAAGTTCAACAGTTCCTCCCAATAAACCCCCCTCCCAACCTCCATCACCCGCTTGCGACCCATAACACCTCCGCCTCTACTCTGCAATTCATCCCTCTCCTCCTTCATCCTTTAAAGTTCAATTATCATCACAACCTCCCCCGTTCCCTATCAAACTACGCTCAACCGCCTACTTCTCCCCTATTCCCTGTCAACCACCACCGCCAACTCTCCCGTCTCCTCCATGTCTCCATCTAACCACCAATCACACCACCTCCTCGCTGCCTCCTCCACTTTCCCGGCCAAGCACTATCACATAACCCTTCCCCCTCTCCCCTTCACCATCAACATCCCATCGCGCTCCTCCCTTTCTCGACAGGCATTCATCACCAACCCCACCCTTTCCATCTATCCACATCAATTCTCCTGCACCTTCATTCCTCGGCCAGCCCATCACACAACATTCTTCCTTTCTTCCTCCTTCTTCATCAACATCCATCGCGCTCTCCTTTCTCGACAGCCATCAATCACACACCCCACCTTCCCCATCTATTCCACATCCAATCTCCTCCTTCATTCCCCCGACAGCACTATCACCTTCTCAGCTTCTCCATCATCATCAACCAATCATCAATCCCCATTCTCCTCCCTCTTCCAATCTAAAACAGCATCACCAATCTCTCCCTTCTGTACCCTTCCACATCTAACCCCCTCCCCTCCTCGCTCCTCCTTCATTCCCGTGCCAGCCAAGCATCTGACTGATCATCTGCCTCGATTGTGAGCACGCCGCGCCAGCCCCCGGATAATGCGGAGCGTATGCACCTGAGCGGATAATACTCCGGCCGTGACAGCTTAACGCGCTATGAGACTCATAGGAAGCATTTGGCGTGCCCGTGTGTGCTGTGCGTGTGTGTACGCGCGTCGTGCGTGCGTGCATGCCGCGATGCGTCGCTGTGCGTCGCGTGCGCGTGCGTGTGATGCGAGCGCTCCGCGCCGAACGCGTGTGTCCCCTAAATAGTACAAGACTTTCCTCCATTCTCCTCGCTTCATCTCCTGATTACCCTAGCCTTCCTTTCCACACAATCGTCCACATCCCTTTCTTCCCATCCCTCTCATTCCTCTTCCTCCATCCCTCCAATTCCCACTCCTCTTCCTCTCCATCTCCATCCTCCCTCCCTCACCTCCTCCTCCGTCTCCCTCTCTTCATCAATCTCTCTCCCACCCCTACCTCCTGCCTCCTCATCTCCTCTTCCACTTCCTCATCCGCATCCTCTCCTACCTCTTCCTCCTTCCCTCCCGCACTCCCACTGTTGCTAGCTCTTGCTCGCTCAGGCTCGGCTCGCGATGCACAAAGGAGGCGGTCGCATTTAGTGTCTGATTTGATGGCATGCACCGCAGTCGCAACCCGACGCCTGTCCTGCCGGGGCGAGTCGGATGTAACACGCCTTCGCGTTAATTCCCGTACGATGCCATCTACGTTGCAAACGCTCGCGTCTCTCTTTCTTCGCTTCTGATCTCTTTCTCATTCGTTATCTCTTTCCTCTCTCTCTCTCTCTCTCTCATACTCTCTCCTCTCTTTCTTTTTCACTTCCCTTCGTCTTCCCTCTCACCCCTCTCTCGCTCTTCCCTTATTCTTTTCTCGCTCCCCTCTGCCCACGTCCTTAGTTGCTCCTCTCTTCACTCTCCACTCTATCTTCTATCTTCTCTCACCCCCTCTCTCTCTCCATCTCTTTCTATATTCTCATCTCACCACCTCCCCTTTCCCTTCGTCTCCCACTCTCTCACCCATTCTCTCTATATTCTATCTCTTCCTTTCACTTCTCTCTCTCTCTCTCTCCTCCTCTCTCTCTCGTCATTCTCATCACATACCACTTCTCTTTCGGTTCTCATTACTCTCACCGCTTACTCTCTATCACTCTTTCCTCTCCCTCTCTTCCTCACTATCAGGATACATCATCAGTCCTTCGGATCCTCAATGCGCTGAGATGGCTACGCGCAGACGCCGCGCCGCGCGTGCATTTTGCTGCCCTAGCTGCGCAGCACTGCCGCACAATAGACCCTAATGATTAACCACGAGGATTAGCAGCGCTAATTAAATAGATATCTACTTACACGCCCCCCCTCTATTGATTCGTAATAATTTTTCCCGACGAGAATTACGGCCACTTGTGTCGGCGACGGCGGCAGCCGAAGGCCGGAGGCGGCGGGCGATTGGCGGGCGATCAATTTCAAGTCGACCGAATTCGCCGGCAAATTTGCTCGAGCAGGAGTATTCCGCCGAGAAGAAACACGAAATTGCACTTGCTGAACATTAGCCCCAACACAATCATACACGGGGGCGAATTTCGGATCTTCGTCTGAAGAGCGTGCGCGACGAGCGCACTCAACAGCACCAAGCACAGTGAGTTAGCATAAGTAGCAGTAAAGATCAGCAGCAGCAAGCCAGCAGCAACAAGTAGCAATAGCAGCCAGCAGTAGCAGGAGCACAGTAGCGCAGTAGGCAGTGACGAGTAGCAATAGCAAGTAGCCTAGTAGCAGCAGGAGTAGACAGCAGGACAAACAGTAGCCAACAACAAGCTAGCTAGTAGCAGTAGCAGCACGCACCACCACCACCACCATACACACGCGGCGCGCGCTTAATTCCTTTTCCTATCTAGAGTGCACAACTCTCCTCTCTCTCTCTTCTCTCTCTCTCTCTCTCTTCTCTCTACTCTCTCCTCTCTCTCTCTCTCCTCTCTCCTCTCTTCGCCTTCTTTCCCCCTCAATATCCCACCCCTCCCTCCGCTCTCTGCTCTCATCACTCTCTACCTTTCTCTTCTCTTCTCCTCGCTCTAGCTACTCGCCCCTTTCCACCATCGTATCCCATCCCTCCATCTCTCTCTCTCTCTTTCACTTGCACTTCTCGTCTCTTCTGCTCCTCCCTCTACTCGCCTGTCTATTCCCCCTCTATCCACCCCTCCGTCCTCTCGATAATCTCTCTTCTCAATCACTCATCACCTTTCTCTTGCTCTTCTCCTCCTCTCCTCTACCGCCTTTCTCCCCTCCTATCCCACCTCTCTCCTCTCTCTTCTCTTTCAGCTCTCGTCTTTCTCTTCTCTTCGTCGTCCTCTCCGTCTTCTACTCAATTCTCCCTCCTCCTCACCTCACCTCACCCAATCTTTCTCCGCGTAACACAGCTAAGACAACAGGAGGAAATACGCAATGTCGGATTGGGCATCGCGACGCCAGTGGTGGTGGTGAGGCGGCGCCAAATCACCGCCGCTGGCTGCTTGCCGCGCTGCGCAATCCCCACGACACCCTGCATCGGCGGCTGTAGAACACACCTGATTTAACGGCAGGCGGTGGTGGTGCGTGTGTCGGGTGCCGTGAGGGGGAGGTACGAATCCCCCGATCCGCTCCTCATCGCGGCTCGTCATCACCTGATTTATTACGGCAGGGGGTGGTCGAGGGGAGCGGCAGAATAACCCACCCCTGCCTACAAAGTCGCGGGCTCTCGCCCTGATTATACGGCAGGGGGGTAGTTGTGCTGAGGTGGTGAGTAATGTTTTGACAGTCGAGTGAGGGCAGAATTCCCGATCCGCTATCAGTCATTCGGATGAGAGCGAAGCCATCGTACCCAGATCAAATTTATGATTCAGTGTTCCGCTGAATTTAACGCAAGAGTGAGTCGGGTGTCAGAATTCAAGAAAGCTGAGATCCGATAAGCAGTTGAATCCGGAACGGAAAAGCAAAGCAGTCGTACACCCAATCGCCAACGACCGCCATGGGTAAATGATTATTAATAGATATATTAAGTTATTAAATTAGTTATTATTGAAATTATTAATAGATTATAATCATAGATATAATTTAATTGATCTAATAGATTATCATAGAATTTATTATTATTCACGCTGGGTAATTTATCCGGATAACTAGCACACGATAACCCCTCCCCTCCGCTACCCTCTTTTCCACCTTGTAAACGTCGCCTCTTTCACGCCCCGCAGAGCTCCGGGCGAGGTGGCCGACGATGACAGACGCGCTGGACAGGGGTGGATGATTTAGGCAAGCGGTGGCGTTTCTCTCGCGCTGCTTCACATCTCTCTCTCGTCTTTCTTCTTTCTCTCTCTCGCTCGCATCTCTCTCTGCCGCTCTCTCTCTCTCCTCTCTCTCTCTCCCTCTCTCCCTCCTTTCTTTTCGCTCTAGTCTCTCTCCACTCTCTCTACCCCCACTTCCCCCCCTCCTCTGTCATGTCCGTCTCACGTGTTGGTGCGTGCAGGTGATTTCCATCATAGGAGCCGCGTGGTCGCATGGGACGCGAGCGGGTGGGCGGGAGATCGCAGAGGGCAGGACCGACAGGTGCGCAGGTCACGCTGTTGCGGGTGCGCTGTTGACGGTGACAGATCGTGAGGGCGCTGCGCGCGCAGTGCTGATCATGAGTTATATTGTTTCTCGCTTGTGTTTTTTGTCACCTTATTTGTGTTTCTTTATTTGACGCTGACGCGTTCGTCCCTCCACACCATCCGGCCGCAATATTGACGCAATATGCGTCCTCCCACGAAACACACCGCATTCGTGAACGACAAATTACGGCGTCTCCCTGCCCATCCCTCCCACTACCTCTCCTACACACTGACGTGACGTTGCGTGAAGAGAGGTTATTTCCAGCGTGACGTGAACGCTCTCATCTGCAGCATCACGCGATCCTCCTTACCTCTAGTGTGACTAGTTATTCATCTTCATCAGGCGTACTGTGGCGGTCTTCATAGTGACATAAGGTGACCTCCTTCCCCGCATACTACACGAGTACGCGACGGCTTTCTCAATTACATACCTTTCGCCCACCAACGCAAAGACATCACCCTTACCAAGATTATAACCTCAGCCCGCCATGAGCCATAACACCTCTCTTACCAAGTTCAACCTCCCGCCACCCATGGCCAGACTATGCCCGTACCAAGCGTACCATCCTGCCGTGGCACACGCTCCCTATCACCTCCAGTGCGGCCTTCTCCTCCATATGTGGCATAACGGCCCCCGCCTCCTTGCTCCCATAATGAGTACCTCTCCGCCTTACATCGTTCACGCACTCCCAGAACCTCCCTCTAGCGAGACCTCCCGCCCCTCCCCCCTCGCCCCGCCCCCGCCCCGGCGCGTGCACGCTCGCATATGCACGTCACAAATCACTTCTTCGTTTCAAATAATGACAAAATATCAGACTGCGCAGGCGTCAGGCCCTAATTGCCCACGCTGCGCACGCGCGCACGCGGCCGCTCGCCGTCGCGCGGCGCGTCAACAGCAAGCAGAATTGCACCCTCCTCCCCTCTACTCCCTCCTCCCCTCTGCCGATCCCTGCTCACGAGCTCAGGCGCATTGAGCGCCGCGGCAAAGTATTTACCGGCAAAACGTTAATGACCCGCTAATTGCTTCATACGAAAAATTTCATAAGGACCAATACATCGGAAACGTGATGTAACTGCCGCGGCGCGCGTAAATAAAACTTACGTGCTATAGAGCGGAGGAGAGATAGCGAGTTGAAGAGACGAGAAGAGGGGAGGGGGACGATGCGTAATACCAGAAAGGAAGCGGTGCAACATGCGAGCAGACCCGGCGCTGTAGGTGGTCATACATACCCCCTTATAGCAAGAACGCACCGCCTATCTCTGCCATCATTTAAATATAAGTGAACGCCGAATGTCTCGCATGCAGCACCTATAACTCTGACTCACAAACACACACCCACTGCCTCAATCGTTAAATGTATTAGAAAGACTCTCCGGTATGTTTGCACAGAGGAGGCGGGAAGGTGGTGCGTGCAATCGACGTCTCCTCTCCACACGCGAGCCGTTTCACTCAAAGAACCGCAATTTCTCAAAATAAATCGACGCTAAAGTGATTAAAATGTAATTTCTGCTCGATTAATACTCCTTGATACGATACCTAAGTAAGCATGTCAAGGACTTCACTCCATGAAATTGTAATTGCACAGAAAGATGAAATAAGCAATATTACGACCCGTTGCCACGGACAACGAAGCATAAATTTAGACAGGCATTCTTGCTGCTGCCCTGTAGCGACAGATTGCCGCTGCGCCTCGAGCGAAAAAGTTAATCCGATAATTTAGCGAAGGCAGAGAAGGATGAGAAATCATTATTAGAACCTACATTTATTTGACCGATATCGCATAAGGGACGCGCGCCACCGTTATTTTGGACACTGTCACCACCCCCCAGTGTAGCAGACGGGCACGCACGCGCACGCAGCGCATCAACGACACGCACGCACGAACGCGGCACACACACGCACACGCACACCACACACATACCACAACACACGCACACATCATAGCCAGCCAGCACAAAAACCCCCCCCTCTCCCACGACCAAAACATGGCCACCAGCGGTTCGCACAGCCCCCAGACTTAATTAATGCCACTCTACACCGTATGTTGCTTCACTATCTAAAATGATTATTTGATCTCT
>NW_014578614.1:13464-16505 GCF_000485595.1 Priapulus caudatus
GACAGCGTCCCACCAACCCCTCCCTCCTGCAGCCAAGCTCGACAGCGTCCCACCAACCCCTCCCTCCTGCAGCCAATTTCGACAGCGTCCCACCAACCCCTCCCTCTTCCCTCCCCCAGCCAAGATCGACAGCGTCCCACCAACCCCTCCCTTCTCCCTCCCCCAACCAACTAAGTTCAACAGCCTCCCAATAACCCCCTTCCAACCGCCATCCACCCGCTTCGACCCCCATTAACAACCTCCCGCCTCCTCTTCATTCTCCTCTCTCCTCCTCCCTTCAAGTCATTATCATCACCAACCTCCCCCTTCCCCATCAAACCACCATCACCGCATCCTTCTCCCCCTTTCCCTGTCAACCACCACCGCCAACCTCTCCCGTCTCCTCATGTCTCCATCTAACGCACCATCAACCCCCTCCTCGCTCCTCCTCCCTTTCCCGGCCAACCACTATCACCAACCTTTCCCTTCTCCTCCCTTCTCCATCAACATCCCATCGCGCCTCCTCCCTTTCTCGACCAGCCATCATCACCAACCCCACCCTTCCCCATCTATCCACCATCAATCTCCTCCTTCATTCCCCGGCCAGCCACTATCACCAACCTTTCCCTTCTCACTTCTCCATCTAACCATCATCAACCCCCATTCTCCTCCCCTTCCAATCTAAACAGCATCACCAATCTCTCCCTTCTCCTCCCTTCCACATCTAACCCCCTCCCCCTCCTCGCTCCTCCTTCATTCCCCGGCCAGCCAGCATCTGACGCTGATCTGCCTGTGTGAGCCGCCGCGCAGCCCCCGGTAATGCGCTGTAATGCAGCTGAGCGGATAATACTCCGGCCCGTGACAGTTACCGTGGCTAGATGAGGACTCATGGAGCATTGTGCGTGCGTGTGTGCGTGCGCGTGTGTACGTGCGTGTGCGTGCGTGCGTGCGTGCGCGTGCGTGCGTGCGTGCGTGCGTGCGCGTGCGTGTGTGCGTGCGCGCGCGCGCACGCGTGTGTCCCCAATGTCAACAGGACCTCCTCCTCCTCCTCCTCCTTCTCCTTGTTACCCTAGCCTTCCTTTGCACAATCGTCCACATCCCNCCCCTCTATCCCACCCCTCCCTCCTCTCTCTCTCTCATTCACTCTCACCTTTCTCTTCTCTTCTCCTCCTCTCCTCTACTCGCCCCTTTCTCCCATCTATCCCCTCTATCCCACCCCTCCCTCCTCTCTCTCTCTCATTCACTCTCACCTTTCTCTTCTCTTCTCCTCCTCTCCTCTACTCGCCCCTTTCTCCCATCTATCCCCTCTATCCCACCCCTCCCTCCTCTCTCTCTCTCATTCACTCTCACCTTTCTCTTCTCTTCTCCTCCTCTCCTCTACTCGCCCCTTTCTCCCATCTATCCCATCTATCCCATCCCTCCATCCTCTCTCTCTCTCTTTCACTCTGACCTTTCTCGTCTCTTCTGCTCCTCTCCTCTCTTCGCCTTCTTTCCCCCTCTATCCCACCCCTCCCTCCTCTCTCTCTCTCATTCACTCTCACCTTTCTCTTCTCTTCTCCTCCTCTCCTCTACTCGCCCCTTTCTCCCATCTATCCCATCTATCCCATCCCTCCATCCTCTCTCTCTCTCTTTCACTCTGACCTTTCTCGTCTCTTCTGCTCCTCCCCTCTACTCGCCTTCTTTCCCCCTCTATCCCACCCCTCCCTCCTCTCTATCTCTCTCTCATTCACTCTCACCTTTCTCTTCTCTTCTCCTCCTCTCCTCTACTCGCCCCTTTCTCCCCTCTATCCCACCTCTCCCTCCTCTCTCTCTCTTTCACTCTCGTCTTTCTCTTCTCTTCTCCTCCTCTCCTCTTCTCTACTCATTCTCCCCTCCCTCCCTCCCTCAGCTCCCCCATCTTTCTCTCGGTAACGACAGCTAAGACAACAGAGGAAATCGCAGTCGATGGGGGATCGCGACGCAGGTGGTGGTGGGTGAGGCGCGCAATCACCCGCCCGCTGCTGCTGCTGCGCGCTGCGCATCCCCCACGACACCACTTGTCATCCGCGGGCTGTAGAACCCCCTGATTTACGGCAGGGGTGGGTGGGTTGGTTGGTGGGTGGTGAGGGGGAGGGTACGAATCCCCCGATCCGCTCTCATCCGCGGGCTCTATCACCCCTGATTTACGGCAAGGGTGGGTGGTGAGGGGGAGGGCAGGAATACCGACCCCTGCTACAATCCGCGGGCTCTCGCACCCTGATTTACGGCAGGGGGGTGTGGGTGGGTGGTGTGGGTATGTTGTTGACAGTCGGTGAGGGCAGGAATTCCCGATCCGCTATCCAGTCATCCGGATGAGAGCGAAGCATCGTACCCAGTCACAGATTTGTGATTCAGGTTCCCTGATTTACGGCAAGGAGTGGGTCGGGTGTCCGATGTCCAAAGAAAGGTTGGATCCGGATTACAGTACAGTTGGATCCGGACGAAAGCAAAGCATCGTACCCAATCGCACGACCGCATGGGTAATGATTATTAATAGATTATTAATTATTAATTAGTTATTATTAATTATTAATAGATTTATCATAGATATATATTATTATTAATAGATTTATCATAGATATCTATTATTATTCACGCCTGGTAATAGTTATCCGGATAACTAGCCACAGCGAACCCCTCCCCCTCCCCTCCCCCTCTTTTCCACCTTGTAAACGTCGCCTTTGTCACCGCCCGCGAGCTCCGGTGCGGTGGCCGACGATGACAGGCGCGCTGACAGGTGTGGATGATTAGCAAGCGGTGGGCGTTCTCTCCCGCGCTCACATCTCTCTCTCTCTCTTCTCTTTCTCTCTCTCGCTCGCTCTTCTCTCTCTGCTCCCTCCTCTCGCTCTCTCTCTATCTCTCTCTCTACCTCCCTCTCTCCGTCTCTCTTGTGCTCTCTCTCTCTCTATCACTCACGCTCTCTCTTTTTTTCTTCCCCTCCCTCTCTGTCATTTTCTCTCTTCTCTCTCTCCTCTCGCTGCCTCTCCATGGTATCTCTCGTCTCACCTTTTCATCTTCTCGCTCCTCTCTTTCTCGTGCTCTTC
>NW_014578614.1:19616-22931 GCF_000485595.1 Priapulus caudatus
GACCGTTTATGTGCACAAGACCGCCACATACGCCTGTATGAAGGAGGAACGTAATAGTCACACTGAGAGGTAAAGAGGACGCTGTGGCAGATGAGAGCGTCACGTCACGACCTGGAAACCTCTCTTCACGTCACGTCACGTCACGTGTGTAGGAGAGGTAGTGAGGGAGGGAGGGAGGGACGCGTATTGCGTCACAATGCGGTGTGTTCCGGGAGGGACGCATATTGCGTCACAATGCGGCGGAGGTGGGAGGGGACGACGCGTCACGCGTCAATAAAGAAACACAAATAAGGTGGACAAAAAACACAAGCGAGAAAAATTATAACTCATGATCACACGCGCGCGCAGGCGCTCACATCTGTCACCTCACCGCAGACGCCACCGCAACAGCTGACCTGCGCACCGTCGGTCCTGCCCTCTGGCGGATCTCCCGCCCCCACCCGCCTCGCGTCCCATGCGACCACCGCCGGCTCCTGATGATGGATAATCACCTGCACCGCACCACACGTGAGACGGACAGAGAGAGAGGGGGGGAAGGGGGGAGAGAGAGTGGGAGAGAGATAGAGCGAAAGAGAAAGAGAGGGAGAGAGGGAGAGAGAGAGAGAGAGAGCAGAGAGAGAGGGAGAGAGAGAGAGAGAGAGAGAGAGAGAGAGAGAGAGAGTCACGGATGAAAGACAGTAATGGGAAGAGCAAACAAAAGCGGGGCCACATGACGGTTATCCGCTCAAGTGTGTGGGTCGCCATAATTGCCTCTCGTTAATGTAAAAAAAAATCAAAATATTGCTAACTATCGCTTCACTCTATTCAACACAATCATCAAGTTACGCGAGCATGCTGTACTCTTCCCAATCACTCGCTCTACTCTAATATTTTGTCGTTCTTTTCGATGACAACTTCCTACACGCACGGAGCATCCCATGATTCCCATCCATCCTTATGGCACGGGACAAAAAAAGAATAAAATGGCGCGAGTTTTACATTTTCAAAGCCCCTCATCAAAACCTCTGTCACGTATAGGTTCTTCGCCAATACGCGCGTCTTCGCCGTCGACTGATCTAATCATTTTCAAATTTACGAACACATTGCGACGCAATAGAGATGATAAAACCTTTCGAAATGCCAATCTGTTATGCCGCAACGATTCGTCCGCGGTCGGCGGGCGTGTGGTGCGCTTGTGACAGTACCTCCAGGAATGCGGCAACGCGACCATATAGTACCACACCTGAACCACGTTGATATTGATGGCAAGGGTGGCTGTAGGGTAGCTGTAGGGTAGCTGTAATGTGACTGTAGTGATGGCGGTGGATGGTGGATGGTGGATGGTGGATGGGAGTACGGCAACGTGAAAATATCCGTTGACATTGATGGCAAAGGTTGCTGTAGGGTAGCTGTAGCGGTGGCGGTGGATGGAGACGGGGGGGGGGGGAGCACATTAATGTGAAAATATCCGCTGGTCGCACCACGCTGCGAGGCAAAAACCATAAACCAGGTGTTTCGTGGTGGCACCTCTTCTTTCTGCCCCCCCCCCATCCCCACCCGCCCCGCCTATCCATCCGCCGGCCTAACTCATTCACGCCAGACGCGAAAAACGCTGGCCAGTTAAAACACAACAACAGCAGCAGCAGCAGCGAGCGAGCAAGCAAGCAAGCAAGCAGACAGAACGACCGCCCGACCCCCCGGGGGAGGGCTTTCACAGCGTGTTTACCCTGCGCGTGGGTGGAGTCATCTCGTCGGTCCTAGCTGCTGCCTCCAGCGCCGAATACAGGGGGGGGGGGGCTCCACTTAATAGTCAAATATTGTGTGAGTCAACAGCTGCCTCAATAGGTGGGCCCCCTCCCCCCTCCACCCACCCACCACCTCTATCTACCCCGCGGGGGCGATGCTGCTGCCGCACGGGCACACACAGCCTGGTTGTAATTAGCCACACAGCACAAGTAGCTGTTTATACTACATCTGCTCCCGACCGCCGCCGGAATAGGTAGCTAGCGTGTACGTAGCCTGCTGAAACAGTGTCTGTCGACAGCTGCTGGCTCTGGCACTAGTAGCAGTGCCAGTACAAGTACTCTCACCACGGTACACTGTATTCCCTCGCTCGGCTGGTCAACACAGCAGAGGGCTGTACCATCCCTACATCTACCATTACTGTAGAAGACTGTACCATCCATACATCTACCATTACTGTAGAAGGAAGGATCTGTGTTTTGTCCATCGTTCTTTGTGTTTCTTTCTTTGCCGCGTGACGCGTCGTCCGCCTCTCACTTCCGCCGCATTGTGCCGCCTCGCGTCCTCCGACGCCGCACCGCATTGTGACTGGTGGCATACGCGTCCTCCCTCCCTCCACCTACCTCGTCCGGCCACACTGCGGGGTTCCAAAAGAGGGACTCGAGCGGGGTGGGACGGGGTGTGGGGTGGAGGTCGCTGCGGGCGTGGGTCGCGTGACGTGACGTGACGTGACGTGACGTGACGTGGAAGAGAGGTTCCGCAGGTCGTGACGTGACGCCCTCATGCTGCCCAGCGTCCTCTTTACCTCTCAGATGTGACTATTTGCCCTCCTTCATGCGAGGCGTATGTGGCCAACGTCTACGTGGCATGAGGTGACCTCCTTCCCGCTACTACACGGCATGACACTTCTTCTCCAATTATAAGAACTCACGCCTTACCAGATTAATGCCCTAGCCCCGCCATGCGCGTAACAACCTCTGCTTACCAAGTTCACCTCCCCTCACCATAGCAAGACTCATCCCGTACCAAGCGTACCATCCCTGCCGTGGCACACCGCCTCCCTTTCCCCTCCGTGGGCCCTCTCACTCCATTGTGGCCATAACGCCCCGCCGCCTTCTCCATAATGAGTACCGTCCTTCGCCTTACAAGCGTCACGCACGGTCCCCGCAACGCTCCGCCTCCTCCGCCCCCTCTCCCCTCTCCCCCCCCCGCCCCGCCCCGCCGCGTGCACGGCCTCGCAATATGAACGCCACAAATCCACTTCTCGTTTCAATAATGACAAATATCAGCTGCGCAGGCGTCAGCCCATAATGCCGCCGCTGTCGACGCCGCCGCCGCCGTCGCCGTCGGCGCGGCGCGTCAACAGCAGCAGTGCACCCTCCTCCCTCCTACTCCCTCCTCCCCTCTTCCCGATCCCTGCTCAGAGCTCAGCGCGAGCGCGCGCGGCAAAGCTATTACCGGCAAACGTAATGCCCCGCTAATCTGCTTACGAAAAATTTCATAAGGGAAATACATCGGAAAGTGTGTAACTGCCGCGCGCGCGTAAAAAACTACGTGCGTGTAGAGCGAGAGAGAGGGAGAGAGAGAGAGAGG
>NW_014578614.1:22941-27178 GCF_000485595.1 Priapulus caudatus
GAGGCTCTACCATCCCTCTCTAAACCATTACTGTAAAGACTGTAACATCCCGTACATCTACCATTACTGTAGAAGACTGTACCATCCTAACAATCTACCAATTACTGTACGAAGACTGTAAACATCGCCTACATCTACCCATTACTGTAGAAAACTCTACATCCGCTACATCTACCATTACTGTAGAAAACGTACCCATCCCTACATCTACGCATTACTGTAGAAGACTGTACCATCCCTACATCTACAGCATTACTGGTAGAAGACTCACGGCATCCTTACATCTACCATTACTGTAGAAGACTCTAGACCAATCCCTACATCTACCATTACTGTAGAAGACTGTACGCACCCTACATCTATCATTACTGTAGGAAGAACTCACTACACATCCCTACATCTACGCATTAGCTGTAGAAGACTTCTACCATCCCTACAATTACCTATTACTGTAAGAAGACTGTACGCATCCACTACATCCTATCCATTACTGTAGAAGACTCTACCAATCCCTACATCTACCATTACTGTAGAAGGCTGTACCATGCCCTAGCAATCTAACCCATTACTGTTACTGTAGCCATCCCTACATCTACCATTACTGTAGAAGACTGTAGCCAATCCGTACATCTACCAATTACTGTAGAAGGCTGTCCATCCATACATCTACCATTTTTACTGTAGAAGACTAGTACCAATCGCCTACATCTACCAATTACATGTAGAAGCTGTACGCATCCCTTACATCTACCATTACTGTAGAAGACTGGCACCAGTCCCTACATCTACCATTACTGTATGAAAAAAAGACTGTACCATCCCTACATCTACCCAATACTGTCAGAAGACTGTACATCCCTACATCTACCATTCACTGTAGAAGACTGTACCATCGCTAACATCTACCATTGACTGTAGAAGACTCTACCATCTCATACATCACCATTACTGTAGCCAGATTGTACCATCCCTACATCTAACGCATTACTGTAGAAGACTGTACCATCCCCTACATCTACCATTACTGTAGAAGCGCTGGTACCATGCCCTACATCTACCATTACTGTAGGAAGACCTGTACCCTCTACATCTACCATTACGTAGAAGACTGTATCCATCCTACATCTACGCATTACTGTAGACAGACTGGTACGCATCCCCTACATCACCCATTCACCTGTAAGAAGACTGTACCATCCACTACATCTACCATTACTGTAGAAACTGTAACACATCCATACATTCTACCATACTGTAGAAAGACTGTACCATCCATACATCTACGCATTACTGTAAGAAGCGTACCATCCCTACCATCTAGCCATTACTGTAGAAGACTGTACAATCCCTACATCTACATTACTGTAGAAGACTGTACCATCCGCTACATCTCGGCATTGACTGTCAGAAGCCCTGTACATCCCTACATCTACCCATTAACTGTAGAAGACTGTACCATCCCTAACATCTACGCATTACTGTAGAAGACTGTACCAATCCCTACATCTACCAATTACTGTAAGAAGACTGACCATCCCTACATCTACGCATTAACTGTAAGAAAGACTGTTATCATCCCTTACATCTACCATTACTGTAGAAGACTGTACCATTCCGTACATCTAGCCGTTACTGTAGAAGACTGTAAACCAACCCTACATCTACCTTACTCGTAGAACGACTGTACCAATCCCTACATCTACCATTACTGTAGAAGACTGTACCATCCCTACATCTACCATTACTGTAGAAGACTGTAACATCCCTACATCTACCGCATTACTGTAGAAAGACTGTACCATTCCTCATTCACCATTACTGTAGAAGACTGTACGCCATCCCTACATCTACCATTACTGTAAGAAGGCTGTACGGCATCCCTACATCTACCATTACTGTAGAAGAACTGTATCAATCCGCCCTACATCTAAGCCATACTGTAGAAGACTGTACCATCCCTACATCTACATTACTGTAGAAGGCTGTAAGCCATCGCCTACATCTACGATTACTGTAGAAGACTGTACCATGCCCTACATCTACCATTACTGTAGAGACGCGTACCATCCCTACATCTACCATACTGTAGAAGACTGTACCCATCCTACATCTACCATTACTGGTAGAAGCACTGTAGCATCCCTACATCTACGGCATTACTGTAGACAATTGTGAACCATCCCTACATCTACCATTACTGTAGAAGACTGTACCATCCATACATCTACCATTACTGTAGAAGACTCTAACCATCGCCTGCTACATCTACCATTACTGTAGAAGACTGTAACAAATCCGCTACATCTACCATTACTGTAGAAGACTGTACATCCTACATCTACCATTACTGTAGAAGATCTACCATCCCTGACATCTACCATTACTCGTAGAAGAACTGTACCATCCCTACATCTACCATTACTGTAGCAGACATGTACCATCCCTACATCTACATTACTGTAGAAAGACTGTACGCATCCCACATCTACCATACTGTATGAAGGCTCTACCATCCTACATCTACCATTACTGTAGAAGACTGTAGCCATCCCTACATCTACCAATTACTGTAGAAGAACTGTACCATCCCAGAGGGAGAGAGAGAGAGAGGGGGGAGGGGGACGATCGATACCAGAAGGAAGCCGTGGCAGACATGCGCAGACCCGGCCGCTGTAGCGTGGTATACATACCCCCTTATAGCAAACGCACCCCCTATCTCTCCATTGTACATAAGGTGACGCGAATGTCTCGCATGCAGCACCAATAACTCTGACTCACACACACACCCACTGACTGCCCAAGCGTAATGTATAGAAAGGAGGTATGTTTGCCAACCAGAGGAGGCGAGGAAGGTGGTGCGTGCATCCGACCGTCCTCGCTCTCCACACCGGCGAGCCGTTTCACTTCAAAAGGAACGCAATTTCTCAAATATGCGACGCTGAAGAGGTGATAAAATGTAAATTCTGCTCGGATTAATCATCCTTTATACGATAACTAAGTAAGCATGTCAATGACTTCACTCCATGAAATTGTAATCGCACGAGAAGATTAATAATGCAAATAATTACCGACCCGTTGCCACGGCAACGAACGCATAAATTTGCAGGCATTCTTGCTGCTGCCGCTGTAGCGACCGGTTGCCGTGCGCTAGAGTCGAAAACAGTATAATCCGATATTAGCGAAGGCAGAGGAAGGATGTAATCAGTTTTAGCTCATTAATTTTGGAACCGATTCGCATCGGTGAACGGCGGCGGCCCACGGTGTATTTTGGACACTGTCACCCGAGCCCCCAGTGTGAGCAGACGGGCACGCACGCGCGCACACACGCACTCACGCGCACACGCACGCACGCACGCACGCGCACACACACGCACACGCACACGCACACGCACACGCACACACACATACACACACATCGCCAGACCAGCACAACCCCCCCCCTCCTCCCACCGGACAAACACTGGCCACCAGCGTTCGCACAGCAGACCCTTAATTTAATGCCACTGTACACGTATTTGCTCACTTCTACAAATGTTGACTTTGTAAAATCTCTTCAGCTCAGATGGTCTCCTCGCCGTCGCCGTGGCAACCGCTCCACTTGAGCGCAGCAGATAACCAATTTCGCACTGGAGAGGTTTGCAGAAGAAATTCGCCGAGTGCAGATATATTGTGAGGGAGACACAAGGGGCCGCGCGCGCGCGCACAGACTCTCTAGTTCTAATGCTCGAGCACGGAATCTCGACGACAAAGATAGCATTGTGCCTAAATTAGTCAGATCATGGAAATATCAATTCGAAATCAGGGCTTCAGCCGCATCTGCTGCAAGGGAAGGGAAGACCCGCGCGCGCGTGTGTGTGTGTGTGCGGCTTAGAGTAGCGACTCCAATCCACACTGATACGGCTGCGGCCATGCGATACGATAGAAGGGGAGAGTGAGGGGGAGAGTGGAGCGAGAGCGAGAGCGAGAGAGAGAGGGGGGAGAAAGAGGGGGGAGAGAGAGCACGAGAAAGAGACGGCGAGAGAGGAGAGAGAAAGAGGAGGAGAGAGAAAGAGGGTGAGACAGAAATACCAGGAGAGGGGAGAGAGAGAGAAGAGAGAAAATGACAGAGAGAGAAAGAGGGGGAAAAAGAGAGAGAGCGTGAGCGATAGCGAGAGGGAGAGCACAAGAGACGGGAGAGAGAGAGGAAGAGAGAGAGAGAGAGAGAGAGAGAGAGAGAGAGAGAGAGAGAGAGAGAGAG
>NW_014578614.1:28278-29291 GCF_000485595.1 Priapulus caudatus
CACACACACACACACACACACATATATATTATTATATATATATAATTATTTACTCCATTATTATAAGCACTGTAACTTGCGAAGATTGCGTCTACTTTGCTCGTTCGGCTACAAATTAAATCACAAATCGACCATCTATTAGGAACGGACTGCACGTCTCTTCGTATGCCACACAGAAAACATGTGTAATCTGCGACGAGCGGAGAACGGACGTAATTTTACAGCTATATTATATACTGGATTTCAGCTGAGCTAAACGACTATTTAGCTGCGTAGGACCACTTATGAAAAGCGCAATCGATCGTTGCAAACGTCTAATTTATCAATAACGGTGCGAGTCAAAGAGTCGATATTTATTTAAATATCTTTCCCCTCTCTCTTACCCTCGCTTACTCTCTTGCTTACACTCTCTCTGTGTGTTTCTCATATATTTCAAAAAGCATACATTGTGAGACGTGCTCGAGAAACACAGAACGCGGAGGGACATTGTAAGTTTCGCTCTCTCTCGCTCTTCCCCCTCTTCTTTTTGTTTTTTCTTCCTCTCGATCTTCCTTTCCATTCTTTCTCTTTTTCGCACTCACTCACACNTACATCTACCATTACTGTAGAAGACTGTACCATCCCTACATCTACCATTACTGTAGAAGACTGTACCATCCCTACATCTACCATTACTGTAGAAGGCTGTACCATCCCTACATCTACCATTACTGTAGAAGACTGTACCATCCGTACATCTACCATTACTGTAGAAGACTGTATCATCCGTACATCTACCATTACTGTAGAAGACTGTNGAAGATGTACCATCCCTACATCTACCATTACTGTAGAAGACTGTACCATCCCTACATCTACCATTACTGTAGAAGACTGTACCATCCCTACATCTACCATTACTGTAGAAGACTGTACCATCCCTACATCTACCATTACTGTAGAAGACTGTACCATTAATGGTAGATGTAGGGTAGATGTAGGGATGGTACAGTCTTCTACAGCCCATTACTGTA
>NW_014578614.1:31656-40939 GCF_000485595.1 Priapulus caudatus
AGAGAGAGAGAGAGAGAGAGAGAGAGAGAGAGAGAGAGAGAGAGAGAGACGCAAGCCCCTTATAGCGCTGATTCTCTGTGCGCTGTTTTTGTTCCACGCTGTTCTCGTGTTCTGAGACTTGTGACGCAGATAAATGCTTTACAGCAGGTGCAATGCGCCGCAAGTCAGCGAGTGTGTACGCGTCAGATTTGCGCCTCAACGTCTTAGAGATTACACGATTATATCAGGAGTTAATAAAGACAATTTGTCTTTATTAACTCCTGATTATATATTTATATGTGTGTGTGCGTGCGTGCATGCGTGCGTGCGTGCGTGCGTGTGTGTGCGTGCGTGCACGTCCGCGTTCGAGCGCGGTGTACAACAAAATTCGATGCAATTCGATTTCAAATGCAACTCCACGCACGCAGCACGGATCCATCAACATGGCAATAGAGATGCTAGCTTGTGCGTGCGTGCGTGCGTGCATGCGAGCGCGTGCGTGCGTGTGTTTGTGTGCATTTGGCGTTCGGGTCCGGGCAAACGATCGGAAACTGGAAACGCGCCAGATTGACTAGTTTCGCCTTTCAGCACGCCCAAGATGTTTGTTATCCTGACAGCGACCCGGTAGGTTTTTGTAGGCGGCACGCACGTACGTACGTACACGGCCATTCGTACACGACCGTTGCAGCGTTTCAACCCCTCGATCGACGAAAACTTCTTACACAACGAGCAAACACAGAAACCTGCAGCAGCAGCAGCAGCAGCGGGGGAATGGGGGGGGGGAAGTAAATTCAAGATGGCTGCCAACAACTCAACAACGAACGAGATGTCGCGGACCGATCTATCTTCGCTCTAGAACTATAGCCCTTCGCTCTGCCACGGTGGCCTGTGGGGAAGGGCTATAGTTCTAGAGCTAGATCTATCTATGCCCGCCCACACGGCAGCAGCAAACTCTACCAGCACCCCCACCCCCGGCCGCCCGCCTCCAAGCGCAACTCAACCCACCCACACCCCCCAATTTCGATCATAGGCTGCTGTTGGTCAATAAACAGTGGCGCACAATGGGCACACTGGTGATGTTTGCCCAGCAACTCTGCTCGCACGGCAAATATGTGCGCAGAACAAACCAACCGCAGCTGCAACACTATAAACATCACGGAGGCCACGGGCGGCTAAATGTGTGTGCCAACCTCACCCCCACCACCACCCCATCCACGCACACGCACGCACGCACGCACACACACACACACACACACACACACACACACACACACACACACGCACGCACGCACGACACGCACACCGACTTACCGCAGTGAAACTGTCGTTTGCTAACGCTATAGTGTTGAGCCAACGCCGCGCGCGCACCATGAAAGCCCTAGCTAGGTGTACATATGGCACATGGAGGCCGCGGGGCGGCGGCGGCCGCGGTGGGGGGGGGGCTATAGCCATCTTGCGGCCAGCTCCATCTAGTCCCTATTGCTCAACGTGATTCCACATGTATTTTCCTAGTTCGCCCTCCCCCACGTGCGTTGTCAGAGGAGGAGAAGGAGGAGGAGGAGGAGGAGGAGGAGGAGGAGGAAGAGGAGGAGGAGGCGGAGGGAGAGGGGAGGAGGAGGGGCCGGGGAGCAAGAGGAGGATGAGGAGGAGGGAAGGCTGAAAGGCACAGCCAACTGTAACTCCACAGCCCGGCCCCCTCACCCACCGCTTGCTCTTTTGCCCAGCCGCTCTCCACTACCACCAGGGGTCGCGACGGGTACGGGTTTGTGTTCGCGCCACACTAATGGCAGGTGGGTGCGGATAGCCACATCATAATTACATAGCATAATTACAAGCCGTTGTAAGTAGCAGTAGTAGCTTTAAGTAGATGTACGAAGTAATCACATCTAAGCGCTCATACCTGTTTGTGCATCTCCACGTTCAGTCCGTATGACATCTCGTAGTACTGCAACAGAAGAAAACAAAATGTTAGAAGCGATCACCGCGAGCGAGAAACCCCCTCTCCACTCCACCGCACCCCTCTCTCTCTCTCTATACACGCACTCGCACATTCGTGGTATCTTACATCTTGCAAGCGAATTCATTTAGCTAGTACACGTGTCAACATGCTGTGTGTAAATCTTTCCGCGCAGGGAATAGCTGTGAGAGAGAGCGCGCGGGTGTGAGAGAGAGAGAGAGAGAGAGAGAGAGATTGAGAGAAAGAGCTCATGGCATATGTGTAAGTGGGTCATAGGCCCACGGGCCGCACAGCGATCTCCTCCCCCTAAATAGATCACGGGCGTCTTGCATGCACGATTGCGAGAATGGAATTTGTACTGCTGCCACTAGTAGCTGACACAGAGACAGTAAGCGCTCGACGCATATCTGCACAAGCCGACATCGAGACAGTAAGCACTCGACGCATATCGGCACAAGCTGACATAGAATCGCCCCGATTATCGCTGAAACGACGTTATTTTTACTATCGCCGAAATAAGTTTATCATCCTCGCCAGGCACCGCTCTTCCGTCGCCGGTGGACGGAGGGGCGCGCGAGGTGCTCTAGAAATTACGCTGATCGCACCACTATATACACAGTATGGCGTGCAAATACACAGGCTACGGGGTTCTGCTGGGCCTAGATTCGTCATTGGTGCGTGCGCCACTGTGCGTCCTACGAATGCCCTCCGTAGCGGCCCTCAGTAGCACCCCTACGTAGCGGCCCTCCGTAGCGGCCCTCAGTAGCACCCCTACGTAGCGGCCCTCCGTAGCGGCCCTCCGTAGCACCCCTACGTAGCGGCCCTCCGTAGCGGCCCTCCGTAGCACCCCTCCGTAGCGGCCCTCCGTAGCACCCCTCCGTAGCACCCCTCCGTAGCGGCCCTCCGTAGCACCTCTCAGTAGCGGCCCTCCGTAGCTACCTCCGAAGGTGTCTCGGCTAGAGTCATCAAGGCTGGCTCAGCACGTGCGCACGCATGTGGCTGATGATCCTAGCCGCTTGTCGGCTATGACCCTAGCTCAAGTACTATAGCCCTCGCTCTGCCCCACAGGTCTGTGGCACAACGGAAGGGCTATAGTTCTACAGCTACTATGACCTCTATACTAGAACGAGCGTCTACGCGCTGCAGCCCGAATAAAATTGCTGTCTGCGAAACATCACATTGCCCCGCTCGGTTTCCTCCTCCCACGGCGCTCTCGCGTGTTTTGATATGTATCTACTTCACGACGGCGACTATTTCTGTGTATACGCGATCATCGCGAAAGGTCAGCAGCACTCGACTGTGACGTCATAGTTCAAGGGCAGCGATGCGGTGAGAGGGCAGCACTAGATGCATCATCATCGAGCATCAAGTCATCGCTTGCGACTATCAGCGCAGGAACTTGGAACGCTCCAATAAGTACAATCATCGTAAATAAACACGAAATGTATTTACTACCGAACAAAATATAAATGTTGTTCAAATGCTCCTCTGCAGCAACGCACACCGTACGCACACCCGATGATGTGGACAAACGACAAAACTAAAGAGAAATCATCTTTCTAGATCATAAACGTGCTTATACTAGAAGCTGCCCGCTTGCAGTAGTATCAGCAGCCCGTTGAAGAGGAGGAGTCCCCCTTGAGAAGGAGGAACCCCCCGTTGAAGAGAAGGAATCCCCCGTTGAAGAGGAATCAGTTTGGGCCATCCAGTTGCTACTCCACGTAGCGACAGCAGCAACGAATATCGATCTATTACAGCAGCAACATTGAGACAGTTCACAGTTCAATTTAACTCATATGCAGATACGACAGGACGATTACATCAGCGGTGTTTTTTTGCTTCATTATGACTAATAAATGCAGATAATAATGATTCACTAATGAATGCAGATAATACAAATCAGAGTTCGCTTTGCGCACACTGCATGCAGCATAATTATATTCTGGCTGCACGCGGCAACCTGGCTTTGCACCTATGCATTGACGTGCATGAAATCTGAATTAAATTTCACACCCAGCAGTATAGGAACGCAATACACACACGCGCACACGAACGCACGCACGCACGAACGAACACACGCACGCACACAGGCACTTGGAGCGTCTCAATAAAAAAAGGTAAATAAACACGATATGTATTTACTACCAAAGTCTACTCTCTTTTGCCTATTATTGCCGATAACTTCCTGTAAATGCCGTCGATATGCTCCTCTGCAACACACGACGATCTACACGCACGCCGCGCTGCTGCAAAAAAACAAACATATAATGATATATAGTATATATATATATAGTATAAGGTATATATATATATATATATATATAGTATATAGGATAATAAATATATAGTATATATATGGTATATCAGCTATTAATATATGTAGTATGTGTTTGTTGTGCATAGCGGGGTTAAATCCTGAACGCCGCCGTGCGTGGGCAGTGGGATGTACTGATTATGTACTGATGTGTTGCGAGAGTGAGCATTTGAACGCATTTACGGGGTTAATTAGTCGGCAATAAATAGGCGAAGAGAGTACGAAAACATTAAGACTTTGGTATAAAATACTATATGTGTTATTTCCGTTGTAGGAGACGTTTCAGGATGCATGTGTCCGCCGCCACGCACAGACACGCGCACGTACAAAAAGCCAACACACCCCACACACACACACACACCACACACACACAACACACACACACAAAACACACACAACACACACACACAACGACGCCGCGCCAATCTTCAGCTAAAAGTATTACACCGGCGGTCGGTCGTCTATCCCTTCCATGCGCTTACTCGGTGTTATTACACATGTCGTTGGCCTGAACTGACTGGCAAAAAACGACGCCACTCAAAAAAACGACGACGAGCGGATTGTCATTGAAGCATGTTGTTATTCCTTCGACGACGAATACGATCACTGCAGATAGATTTACGATATAACATCTAGTCTCTCTTAATATGCGGTGAGTTTTGCCAGAGGTTGGGGTCTATTTTCAATAACGGGAGAAGTTTTCTATTTTTCCATAATACTATAGAGCGACTCCGCTCTTCGCCGGTTTAACTTTCGTGCTAACGGGGGACGCTTGAGCGTCTAGTTCTCATGTCGCTATTCCAAACGTACGCTGTTGCTATGTATATATATATAACACTTATAGATTATAAGGTCTATATTTCTATATTCTAATTTTTCTTATTATAATCATTATTTATTATATATATTATAATATATATATTATCAGACCGGTATTTATATTATTATAGCGTTGTATATTATACCAGTCGTGGTATATTATAACTAAGCTGTCGCATAGCACCTGATAATACATTTTACTAATGTTTATGTTATAAGGGGACAGTGAGGGGGGGGTGGCGGGTGAATATAAGGACAAATTTGTCTTTATTACGATCTGATGTTATACTTGGTATACTAAAATGATTATTCTTACATACACTAAGGATAACATGCGAGTTAAAAATGTATATTACGCGTGCTAGTGGGACATGCGTATAGTTTTAAACCGACCTGTGGATGACTCCGGATTTCGGGCTGTTTATAACTATGTGAAATAAATGATAGAACAGCATTCTTGTCGCTGAACAACTGGCTTGCGTTGGAGCGACGCACAGACCAGTGCATCATTTCAGACAAGTGCAATCATTTCAGAACAAAAAGTGCCATCTGTTCTGCTGACGTAGTGTGTCAGGACTGGCCGCGCCCTGCTATTACTGTTCGCCAACTTTCGTTAAGTTTACTGCATATGCCGTTAATATACTGCCCAAACTGCATAGAGGCCAAGAAGAAGATAACGAAGTTATATACTGATTATCTATACATTAGAAGAGAAGAAGAAGAAGAAGAAGTTAATATACTGCCATATTACACTAAAGCAGAGAAAGAAGCGAAAATTTCTGTGTTTTACCGGATCTGTATACCGAGGCTTGCACAGCAGAGCCATACTTCAGTAATACAGAGCTAAAATAAACCCTTATACCTATCTTATCTTGTAATACTTGGACGCATATCACAACAATGTTGCTATATCCAAAGCTTGTGATTACTATAGAATCATGTCAAGTCTTTCGAACTGTTTTGTCAGAATTTGGTTACTATGCATATTTGATTCCTGTTATGACTCCATCCTTATAATTAATTATAAATATCGTATGAATGTTGCTCTACAAGTTGTTCACTCGCGTTGTCTCCCTGGCAACGGACCGGGTAAACCCATTTATATACCACGCACACACACGCACACACGCACGCACGCACGCACACACGACACACACGCCACGCATGCACGCACGGCACGCAGCGGACGCACAACACAACATATTATACACACGTTATATGTTGTATGATACTACACGACTACTACTACTTAATAATACTGGCTACGCCAATTGCGGATAATACGAACTGACGTGACACGCTACCGACAAAGTATGCCGTCTCGGCTAATCAGAACCAAACAGCAGCCGAACATCAGCGATCGAGCTTACCGCCGGGACAGGGCGCACGACGGACATCACTCAGGTAATGCAAGCCGCCGCGCTGGATCTGCTGCTGCCTGCGTCAATAGGCACAGCGCGAGTGGCCGCCCCCAAACCCGTCAGACAGTAACACGCCTAATCGTTACGCACACACGCTGACAACTATTTGCACACCTATCTTACACGCAGCTCAAACAAGAAGACATATGCAAACATGCAGGCGAGGTGGACGCCGTGCACACGGTAAGAGCTATGTGGTATGTGGCAAACTACGTACTCACCACGCCGCCGACTACTGTCTCTGCCGTGCACACACACACACACACACACACACACACACGCACGCACGCACGCACGCACGCACGCACGCACGCACACACACACACACACACACACACATTTTCGCTGACTATAGTATATGCGGGGCACGCAACGAGCCACTAAATACCTTTCAGCAAGCTATCCATCCGATCGTTGCGCAGTTAGTAGTGCATTTGATATGAACTTTTTACAGCGTCGGACAAATTGCGATTTAGCGTTATTTTAATCTTGTTCGTTACACACAGGTGACATTTACATTATTTCGTGATTACGATTATGTATGGGGAGTACGCAGCGTAGTGCAGCGAGTCAGCATTTGCGCCGACGTTAGGTTTTTTTTCTTTTGCAGTGAGAAGTTGTTTACCGCAGATAGGAGAGTTATGAATTGTGCAATAAGATTTATTATACATTATTTTTATTTCTACTGATTTGTTGGAACTGCCAGTGGCATGAGGATGCGCGAATTAATGACTATTACTATTTTCACATTTCCTCCTGCGATGGAAATTGCCTTCTCTTTCTAGTTCATTCTCTCTCGTTCTCCCTCATTTTCGCTCTTTCTATTTGTATCTCTCTCTCTCTCTCTCTCTCTCTCTCCCCCCTCCGCCCACTCTCTCTTTCTAGTCCCTTCTCTCTCTTTCTCCCTCATTCTCGCCCTGTCTCTCGTTCACTGCCTCTCTCTCTCTCTCCTCTGTCTCTCTCCTCTCTCTCTCCCACCTCTCTCTCTCCCCCTCTTTCTGCAAGTGACCGCGCGTTGCCTGTAGTTTATCTAGACACTCAGCGGATTACGAATCTGTCTTTATCGTGATCTGCTGCTATAAGTGAAACCGGAAAGTCCAGCTGTGCTAATTAGAAAAGGTCACAGAAAAAGTCACAGAACAAGGGGGTATAAAATGGCCGAGGCGCGCTTAGGAAAATACATAATTAAAGGAATAATAGGCCCATTGATTATGCAATGTTGACGAATCAATGCTAGAGTAACTGGCACCTTGTGTAGTTAATAAACGCGTATTAGTTTGTCCAATATCACTGCTGGTTACTAAGAAATATCTAATTGAAATCCGCAGTCCAAGAAATCAGTTGACTGAGTTGTTTACAGTTTCAAACCACTGCCGGCGAAGCGGGTGTGGTACAAATTTATAGTGCACCGGACATTTTCGCACGCATGCTCGGCCGTACGCAATGCTATCATCAGCGATTTCATAAACACGGACGCTCGTGATAAGGAACTTTTTGTCAGGGCTGTCCATGTGCGTCCGTGATTAGTACGTGTGTTTTACTCCATTTCCATGTTTAGTCTGTGGCCGTGGTTACACCGCTGACACCTCCATTTCATCTGGCGTCCAAAACATACGGGGCGACTTATCGCTTGACTCCTGGATGACATTTACGTAAATGAATATCAACAACCGATTTCAAGTCTTGCTTGTAATGTAACCAGCAGTGATATTGGACAAACTAATACGCGTTAGGCTATAAGGTTACGTACTTATTAACTACACAAGGTGCCAGTTACTCTAGCATTCGTCAACATTGCATAATCAATAGTCCTATTATTCCTTTAATGTAAACACTCGTGCGTTTTTAGTTTTTGCATTAACACAACCATTGCAAAATATCCCAAATTACCGCAATTATATTTGTAAATGTTTATGTAAACAGAAACGCACATGTGAATTGAAGTACGATGTTAGTGAAGAGAATTATAGACCAAAAACCTAGAATAGTCCAATCCTACCCATGTTATACCCCCTCAACTTATACCCCCTCTTATCTGATCTCAATATGGCGGCGGGGACTTTCCGATATGGCTTATGGCGTACCAGCAGTTTGAGCGCGGCCAGACAGACAGACACCCTGCAGACAACTACGGGTGGTGTTCCTACTCAAGGCAATCACGTGCACTTGGAACGTTTCAATAACAACATGATGGTGAATCAACACGAAATGCATTTATTACCAGAGTCTTAAGGGTTTCTCTTACTCCCGCCCATTATTAGTAATAGCGTCATGTAAATGCCACTCAAATGCTTCTCTGCAACATACAATTTTACCGCACGCGCACCACTGTGGACAAACAACAGAGCTTTTGCATCGTAAACACGCCAGCAACAGTAAAGGCAGGAAAACCACCCTACCGCTCTGATCAGATACTATAGTCGTAAAGTACTGTAAATTAATTGATAGATTCCTCCTCTAGTTATGGCCACACCGTACACAGTCTGAAATTACTGTGACGATGGATCCACACCTCTCGCTGTGGCCAGTGGCCACACCACATAGTCAATCACTCACAAGAAAGTGAGTGAGTACACAGAGCAGACTGGAAGCTAACACTTAAGCTGGGTTTACACTACCGACTTTATGTTGGCGAATTGGCGAGTTGGACCAACTTCCCAATTCGCAACTCCGAGTTAGCGAAAATAGAACATGTTCTAATCTCCCAACTAGTTGCTATCTATCGGTTGGTCGCGCAACTTTTGCGTTTACACTGCCGATTGTTAGTTGTATATAGTTGGGAAGTTGGTCCAA
>NW_014578614.1:44656-50518 GCF_000485595.1 Priapulus caudatus
AGTAACGATTAATATAACTATTGTTGCAATTGTCGGGAAAATATGAGAACGGTGCCAGGGATGATAGTTCGATACCATTACGTATCATGTATTGCCGCAAGACGTTATCTGATTGGCCGAAGCTGTTGCTAAGGGGAGAATGACACCAAATGCAATTTTTATATGGAATACGTACATCCGACGTCTGTAGGAACACTGCGCCAATTATTTGTCGCACGCACGCACGCACGCACGCACGCACGCCCGCACGCATACATTTTTGTCAGACATGCACAATGTGATATGCAAGCATAATGAGCCTTTACTACCTTCAACGATGCACATCACGACTAGAAATCATGGACGGCCATGAAAGGTGATAATTATGATTATACGCTAGATATATCTGGTCATAATTCTTCATTCTTCTAATGGGCAATCCGACCTAATTAGCTAATGCCATTTTACAAGCCAAACGCTGGCGCCCCTGGCGTCAATATACATTACCCACCGTAAACAGATATTTTCGCGCGTTCGTTTCAATTTCTCGCTTGACTTCGTCATATTCATATTATACTTTATAGCCTCGTCTACACAACGAACCTTAACTCGAGTTAAGCTAACTCGAGTTAGCGATTATGTAGCGTCTACACGACAACATATGTATTTTCGTATATGTACGTAAAAGTCTAGAGGGCACGTTGCTTCGCGTACTCTCTCTGATAGTTCGGAGGTGTTGCTAAAGGGCGCATGACCTGAAAAAGATTGCCACCTACCAACAACATACAATACGTCAAACACCGTGACGGTAGCAAATGATTTTATGTACCGCGTGTGTCGTGTGACATATACATACATACACACACACACGCACGCACGCACACACGCACGCACGCACGCACACACATACACACGCACACAACACACGCGCACGCGCACGCGCACGCGCACGCGCACACACACACACACACACACACACACACACACACACACACACACACACACACACACACACATACACACACACACACACACACAGTGTCTATGTGTATGTTATGTGGCAGTATAAATAAACAAAGATAATATCCTAGGCTGGGCCTTCGTGAAAACTGGCTCACTCTGAACGATTATACTATAGCTAGCGGGCGATCGCAACAGGATATAAAGGTTGTATAAATAAAAACCGAACACAAAGGCAAGGTGTAATATCAAAGTTTTAGTATGCGTTACAATAGGGGGGAGGGGGGCACTGTTATATAATATTTACTACCTGAGCACTTGATTTTCTGTTAGAGGTTTTTATGAACAACCGAGCTTGAAATATACTTAATAGTGCACGGGGCGCACTCATTTGATAGCACATAAAATATTAGGCAGCAAGGATCTCACGTACAACATACAATAATCATTTATGTGACTATACAGCTTACAGTATCGTATTATTCGCTTATATTTTATAATGTTACCTAGGCTTCCAACAGGTTGTGAGTGTATTTGAAATAGTTTTTTTTCGAACAAACGTCTGCTCTCACTTGAAAGTGTAAGCATTAGGTAGCCACTTGGAGTATCGGAGTACCACTTGCTAGCAATCTCGACCCTTGTACTATAAAAATATGCGCTACCTGACTACTCAGAACGACCAGTCCAAATTTAAGCATTGCGTAGAGCGTAGTAATAGCATGTACCTATGTATATATACACAGGTTCATGGCAACAGACTGCTATAATCGGCAAAACTAACTGCAACTGATATATGATTTGCGTGTACAGACTTTGGATTTATTTGTAATAATCGTGCCATAAATCTTCTCGCTATGTAACACCCGATACCCTCCTATACGCGTGAACAGCGTACCTACCGTGTACACACTCCACGCCACAATGTACATACATACATACATACGTACGTACGTACGTACGTACGTACGCACGCACGCACACACACACACACACACATACATACATACATACATACATACACTCGTAGGTAAACAGTTACACGTGTAGCCTAAGATGTTTTTCACGTGACGCGTTATGGTAGCTCTAGAACTATAGCCCTTCGCTCTGCTACAGGTCTGTTATGTGGCAGATAGTTATATCAGATGGCTATATATAAGAGCGAAAGGTTATAGTTCTAGAGCTAGCGTTATGGTAGCCTGTCTGTCATAGGGGAGAATCATGGAAGGTCTTAAATTTGGCTAACTCTCCATTAGGAGCGTTCCCAACTTTGATATCATTAATGATGAATGATGAATGATTAATGATTAATGATTGATAATCCTAACCCTAACCTTAACCCTAACCTAAATGACATTAAACCACAAACTAATATATGACCATGACCATATATATATATATATTATTATATATATATATGTTATTATGACCATTAATGACACTCCTAATGAACACTTGGGAATTGTTGGGGAACAGTTGGGAACACTCCTAATGGAGTATCACCCTTAATTTTGCCGTGACATACAGTTAGTTCGGTGGCCGCACAGCGAATGCGGTAATATAATCTAAGATTAAAACGAGTGCGTTATTGACCGTGACCGTTGAGGTTCGTGGCGCGGGTATCGGACCTGGAAATCGGTCTCCGCGATACAGCTTGCGTTGTTCTAATAAAAGTTGCGACAGATATCTGTATGCACAGACACGCACACACCCGCACACACGCACATACACACGCACGCACGCACGCACACGCACACACACGCACGCACACACACACACACACACCTTGATAAAATGTTCTTTGGTAACACGATAGCGAGGATGTTTATCGGACTCGACGCGTCTGTGGGCTATAATCACGTCGTGCTATGCACGGTCATTTCTTGGAGATGGTTGAAACACGTAAAAAAGCAAAAGATTTTGCACCGAGCTCACCGGACCATGTCACCTCAACAATAGTGAACAGCGGTTCTCTAACGCCCACGATGATAAAAATCAGTTTCTCTTTGTCTTTATGACCTCATACCCTAAAAAATGACTAGCGTTGGACCCGAGTACGCGTCTCACAGTAGGGGCTGGGCCATTTTGAGCACTCAGTCGATTAAAACTAGAGTAGGCCTAGACTACGTATACTGTTTTTGCCAGATTTCCTCCATTTTTCTACACTCATGTCTCGTGATTTACCCAATTATTTCATAACGTAATCGCATTCCTCGAATTACACTTCCTTTGCAATTTAAGCGTGTTCCATCACTAGCGAAATTCACACCTGATAACCGCTAACTCCTAACCCTAACTCCTAACTCATAAATAATGGCGAATTGAGAAACACCCGATTTCAAATTCAACAAAAATGGCTGCCGTTTCCGAAGACTTCACATATAACGCGGAGGAATGGCATCCGACGCACATAATAGATCTAAACTGCACGGACGTGGAATTACACGAGATTTGATTTTCAACTGTCAAACAATAAATCGAACCCAGCAGCGGCATCGCGTAATAGCGACCCGAAAGACTAAGCGAAAATATTCCGAGTTTAAATCGAAATCTTCGCGGAACTACATTTCGTATGCGAGCGCCAAGGCGAGAGTGACTACGGCACGCCAAAGGAAATCATTCCGCATGAAAAAAAGCGTCGCGTCTCCTTAAAGCCACACGAAAGAAAATGGCCAACCAGTACTATGGGGGAGAGCCGAAATGTAACCGGGGGCGACCTGACGATCAAAATGCACTTCGAAAACATTTGCACAGCCGCCGGAACAGGGCAGACATTGTTGCACGGGATACGGTAATTTAGTACACGTGATCTGCTCAGCCCAGCTCGGCCTCCTAGTCCATCAAATAGTAAAAACCACTGATTATTATTGACTAAGACGAGAGCGCGTCAGTCGGTCGGTACATGTAAACGAACAGCGAACGAAAAAGAGAAATCTTCAAAGTACATATTTATACAGGGAGGGCTTATCTGGGAATGTTTCTGGAGATACGCGCACGAGGCGGACTGTCAGTTTACACAGAGGCGCCGTAACAGCTCGCGAGTAGAGATATCATAAACTATTTAATTCGGTGCTTACGGATCTTGTATAATATTATAATAACGCTATGCTACGATAAGTGTGGAAAATTATGATACATCATATCAGAAGTAGATAATAGGGAAGGAGTGTGACTTCAATAAACAAGGGAAATTCGTCATTTACTAGCCTAACTCAACCAACTTGAGCTCAAATCGTACACAGTACATTCGGCTAGCATCGTTTCCCTATTCCCTATTATCTACTTCTGGTCATATTCATACGTAATTCTCAAATAATCGCGCGCTCACTTTCCTATCACTTTCCTCGAAACACGTGCGTATGACAGTTCAACTTCATCAAGGCATTTTATCTACGTTCGTGACATTGGTCTCTGAAGGTTGTTCGCTTATCTATCATCACACTATGACGACACCTTAGCTTATCTCTGTTGACACTGTATCCACGTTGACACTGTAAGGACACATTGACTTGTCTTTGTTGACACCGTGAGAGCACAAGGACCTATCTACGTTGACACCGCGAGGACACAATTACTTATCCACGTTGACACTGTAAGGACACATTGACTTGTGTTTGTTGACACCGCGAGGGCACAAGGACCTATCTACGTTGACATAGTAAGGACACAATGACACATCTACGATGACACAGTATGGACCCCTTAACTTATCTACGTTGACAAAATGTGGTCAACACGATGACTTTATCACATCGACTTCGCGAGATCATCATGACGGTAAGTTACGGCGACTTAACGCCTCAAACATCTTCGTTGACAAAGACAGGGGGACCGCGATGACAAGGTGACGACACACTGACATATCTGCGTTGACTGATCAGAAGCCACACTCTGCTATCATAACTGCTGACGAGCGAGGCAGGACAGATAGATAGATAGGTGAGACAGACATTCCATCAGCGCTGCTACTGCGCGCGCACAACCCTTCACCAGCAGCGCGACAACAGCCCGCGGCTCCTCAGGGCATCCAGAGAAGAAGACGAAGACGAAGCAGAAGGAGGAGAAGAATACGGAGGAGGAGCAGGATGAGGAGGAGGAGGAGAAAGAGGAGGAAAAACATCCCGCTCGCGCGCTAATCACGGCCTGCCCTTAACGTCATTAGAGGTGACTCGCGGCGCGGTGTGTGTGTGAGCGCACTTCACGCGCCGCGAGTCGCGTGCATAATGCCGCCGAGATTTAATCGCATTTTGTCGTCGTCGTCGGCGTCGTCGGCTTACTTACCATCACGTAGTGACGCTGCATCTCCGTCTTCTCGCTCGCCAGCTTTTCGCACTCCATCTTCAAGCTGAAACGCAAGAGAGAGAAAAAATGCGTATATACTTCAGTCGCGCGCGGTCTGCGAGGGTGGTTTGCGCGAGGTGGGGGTGGAGGGTGGACGAAAGGACAGTTGCCAGGGGCGACAATGGCGTACAGAATACATTTTACGCGGATACATACGTCCGATTTATGCGCGAGGGATGTACGAGTTCAACTTCCCTTCCCCTTCCCCTGCCACTGCGCGGGGACATAGGGGGACATAGGGGGACATCGGTTAGTGCACACGCGGTAAGCACGCACGCGGGGTCCATCTCGCTTCCTCTTTTATAGACCCTCTCGTTTCCTTCTTTCACCGTCCCTCGCTCCTTCCTCTTTCACCGTTCCTCTCTCTTTCCTCTTTCACCATCACTCTCTCTCTTTCCTCTTTCACCATCCCTCACTCTTCCCTCTTTCACCGACCCTCTCTCTTCCCTCTTTCACCGTTCCTCTCTCTTTCCTCTTTCACCATCCCTCACTCTTTCCTCTTTCACCATCCCTCACTCTTCCCTCTTTCATCGTCCCTCACTCTTCCCTCTTTCACCATCCCTCACTCTTTCCTCTTTCACCATC
>NW_014578614.1:54043-65062 GCF_000485595.1 Priapulus caudatus
CACTTCCATCCTTTGGAAATCTATAACAACTGCAATAATGACTCTCAGAATGATGGTTACAATCGGGTACAAAACACGACACGTAGTTAATGTTACCAGAGCATATGATTGTGTAGAACCAGCAGGCTCGTTGTCATGCCACCGTGACGTCATCACTTCGGTACTCTATACGTCTGCAGCTGATAAACCCTCATATTACCCCCTCAAGGCAGGTCAAAACTGTCTCGTTCGCCGGCGTTAATAGGCTTTTCGTGGAGGAATTCGCGTATTACGGCATCATCGCGGGTTTTTTGCTCTGCGGAAGGTTTCTCACGTCAGCCCTTGCACTCGCCAATCACCACGTCTCACCTAAAAGCCGCCGAGCACGCAAAGGTGCATGAGAGCTGCCAGCGGCGCAATCACTTGACGCAAAGGCCCCCGAGATACGGCCCAACACAATGCGGTAGGTGGGGTACGATTGTGGTGAGGGTGGGGGGGGGGCGTAAAGCTGTAGTCTCGTGACACTAACGCAGACGGACGACGGCATGTGATACGAACCTGTGATACTGCGCCTGCAAAAAGTTGAATTCCTCTTTGATGCGGTCGCATGATTCCGAAACAGTGAACTTGAACGGCTGCCCGGGTTGGTGCGGTGCCTGCCAGAATAAAACAACAACAAAGATATGAGGTTTGTTATCCAGTTAGACCATAGATCAGCCCCCCCCCCCCCGCCCCCCCTGCTCAACCCCCTCCGCCCAATCTTCCTCAATCTGCTCAAACTTAACAAGCCTACACAATACCACTACACGTACTTTTGCCACTATACAGCTAGTAGATGATACATCATATCAAGAGCGTATAAAGAAGCGCTCTTCTTTATACGCTCTTGATCATATATATACAGATGATAGCTGTATGAACGATTGAGGTCGTGTACACTTCGAGGAGGGATGTACAGTACAAGTCGAAAAAATACTCAATCTTAGATTGGGACTCCGGTAGAAAAATCATCAACATCATCATCATCATCATCATCATCATTATAATCCTATTCCTAACCCCTTAATCCTATCTGAATCCCTAACGCATCATTAAAATCCGGGGTGCAAACATAGGCTTGTATCGGCTATAAAAAAGTATAAATATAAAGAGAGAGCGAGAGAGAGAGGGGTATATATAGAATGAGCAAGTACGTTGATGTACAGCAGAGAGAAATCTGGTTTCTGGAATATTCCGTGGGACACACACCTACCAGTTTCCGCGTGACATTTAACAGATTCAAAAGCGTGGGGTTCTTCCACCCATTTCCAAGTTGTTCCCCATCGACTACGAAGAGAGTTCAGTCTACCTCTGTGTGTTCATACTTCATCATCATCAACAACATCCTAACGTTATCCCTCACCTAGTACCAGCACTTATCCCCCTCCCCCACCCCCACCCTAGCGACGAAGGCTACAGTACTACAGTACATACATCTATCGATAACACTAAGCCCACACCAGTCACCCTGACTTAATCCGAACCCAATCATTGTGAATCGGAGACCCCCTAACGCAAGCCTGACACGCAGGGGAGGGGAGGGATGGCTAATAGTAGAGGGGTCTGACAGCCCGGGTGCAATTACACGATGCGGATCGGGTATTGTATTCAAACCTCGAGCGCTGCTCACTCACTCGCTCACTCACACCACCTGCATCGCCTGCGCGTGAAAATCGACGGGAAGGGATCAAGAAGAACAGCAGCGAACGATGAACACGCACGCGTGTGCGCAGTAGCATCGCTGCATCGGAACGTTTCACGAAAAGATTCCTCGCAGAACCGAGAGTTTTAGGGGGGTAGTATCGGAACGTTTCACGAAAAGATTCCTCACAGAACACAGAGCTTTGAGGCGGGGGGGGGGGAGGGCGCAGTTGTTGCTTCGATGCTGAGAAAAGTTCTGCCATACTGAACAGTATCCGAACGTTTTCTGAAAAGATTCCCCACAGAACAGAGAGCTTTGCGGCGGAGGGAGGCGGGCAGCCGAGGCGTGGATGCTGAGAAAAGCTCCTGTCATACTGTCCGAGCAGTATCGGAACGTTTTCGTGAGAATATTCCTCTGACACAGAACAGGCAGCTTTGAGCCGAAGGGGAGGGAGCAGTCGAAGCTTCGATGTTGAGAAAAGCTCCGAACATAATGAACAGCGTAACGCGGCTGGATACATTCAGTTTACGTAAACATCAGAAAATAGCGCCTCGGGGGTAGTGGTGGTGATGGGGGGGGGAGGGTGTACGCAAAGACAAGACAGAGTCTATGCTAGCGCGCGATCAGACAAGTTAATTTATACTGTTTATAGCGGAAATATAAACGTGGAACGTAATAAACACACCCTTCACGTTCTTGCCCGATGTTCGGTATCATGTTCTGATGTTATGCACTATGCACATTGCACATGCTAAACTGCAGACAGCTTGTGGCAGGCATGCGCGTTATTGCAGCTGCCATGGGGAGTGAGGGAGGAGGGGGTGGACGAGAGGATATTACTGACAGCACTACAGTCTGACTCTGGCTCTACCACTCTAAGGTCAGTAGCAGCAGCTCGCGCGCGCGCATGCTGTACTCGTTTCAGTGTACGACTGACTGACTGTGGAGAGCTCTGCTAGTACTAGTGCAATATTCGGTGCGATGTGGCACTTGGGCTCGAATGAAATGAAATGCTACTCCTAGATACGTACGTACTCGCAGAAACGACGACTCTACTTATGAAATGCGTTAGAAACATGGCGTCGTGTACGTGCAGGCACACACAGAAGAGTTGTTGCTACACTACAGCCACAGGGTATAGGTTCCTACTACTAGTAGGTGCTCGTGTTTGAACACACACACACACAAGCACAAACAAGCGCGCACACACACATATATACACGCACGTATGCACGCACACACACAGAAACACGCACACGCCCGCACACACAGCGAAACGCGCACACGCACGAGCACACACACAAACACGCACGCGCACGCACATCTATACGGACACACGCACGCGCACACACGCACACACACACACACACACACACGCGCGCGCGCACACACACACACACAACTCCCCCTCCCCATACACACACACGCGCGCCCACACACGCACGCACATCCATACGGACACGCACACACACACACACACGCACACACACACACGCACACACACACACATAAACTATTAGTATTATCTACATATACACGTATATGGTCTACTTACTCCTACCGGGCTCACGGGATGTCTGTTCGGATACATCTCCTGCTCTCGTCACAATACCACCGCCACCGCTATACGAAGCGGCGCTCTCTCACTCACTGCTGCTGCTGCTGCTGATGCTGTATCAACCCAACACACACACACACACACACACACGGGGCGCGGTGTCTGTCGTTCCTTTGTGTCCGTGGCACCCGCGCACCACCAGATTTTACACTCGACGCTGCTGCTGCTGCTACGATCGCTGATCCACAACACCGAGGCTACTCCACGAGTTCGAATCCACAAGACGGCGATTATCGATGGTCGATCGAACGCACGTATCGATTCCGGTATCGGGGCTCTAAACACCGTCCGTTGAGGGATAACCAACGCCGACTTTCGGCAGAGAACAGCTAGCGCGGTTCAGACACGACGCGACACCTTCTGAAAATGCCACACACACAAGCCTACACAAAGGAGCTAAGCAAATACAGCTTTCCAAATATGGCGGCCGTTGATTGGCCATATTATAAACACGGCAGCTGTGGTTAGGCACGCACGTGGGCTTATTAGTTATGATCAAGATTCTGACCAACCACGCGCGCGTATTAGTTCAAACAGGCTGTTCTGGCCAATCAGACGCCGTGCCGGGCCATTGAACATTTGCTCTTTTGAGGCGAAGCTCCGTGTGGTGCCAATCACGTTCTCCAGGAGGCGCTGTCTATCAAAAGCACGTGGCGATCAAGCCACACCCCGGCCTGCAAGAGAAACTTGTAAAACAAACACTTGTCGTGTACTTGTGATAATAGCTATCATCCAGCAATAATAAAGGCAACGTCCGGGAAATACTGGGAATATTTTCTAGTGCTTTATCTTTTTTTCCACTGGGAAGTTGTGAGATCGAAATGGGTCCCCGCGTAAGATAAGCATACCACACAGGCTGTCAAAATAAAATTGCTCGGATAATCAAATGAAAAATGCGAGTGAACTCGCGTATGATCGCGCGCGCTGTTGTTGTAGTTGTGGAGAAACATACTCTACATGTTTCATTTGTTAGCGTAGGCCTACGCTCGACACGGAGAAACACAAGTGGAGCACAGGGGTGACGCGAGGACACAAAGAAGGGGGTAAAAACAGTGCTATGTTGACCCGTGTTATTCCCGGCTTTTCGATAAGCCCCTACCCTCTCTCTTCCCTCTTTCACCGTCCCTATCGTTTCCTCTTATATCGACTCTCTTTCTTTCCTCTTTCACCGTCCCTCTCGTTTCCTCTTATATCGACCTTCTCGCAGACAGCATCAATTGCCGTCGAAGGGGAGGTGGGAGGGGGAGGAGCTCCCTTAATTAGCGTTAACGAGTATACCCCGATGACGCAACATCCAGCCGATCTCTCAGCATCAATCAAAAAAGGCTTCGCAGATGCTAAAACGCACGAGCTTTCGCCGCCGCCGCCGGCTGACGCACGCACGCACGCACGCACGCACGCACGCACGTACGCACGAACCGTGCAGGCACTTGGAGCGTTTCAATAAAATTTAATGCTAAATAAATTCGACTAATAGTTAAAATCTATTTACTCCGAAACTCTTAATGTTTCTCTACTCTCTTTCACCTATTAGTATTATTGCCGACAATTTCCTGTAAATGCTGTCTAAATGCTCATCTGCACACTGACACATAAATATATAGCTATATATATATTAGCTATATATTAGCTATATATAGCTATATATTTATGTGTCAGTGTGTAACAGCTAGCGTGCGGTGTACTTGTGTGTTGCAGATGAGCATTTGACCGGCATTTACAAGTGATTATAGGCAAAATAGAGTAGAGAAACATTAAGACTTTGGTAGTAAACACATTTCGTGTTTATTTACCTTTTTATTTTTTTATTGAGACGTTCCAAGTGCCTGTCGCACTGAACGCACGCACGCACGCACGCACGAACGCGCGCACGCACGCACGAACGCGCGCATGTGGATGCGATGGGATGCTGGTGTATGCCACGTTGCAGAAAAGGCGACGACGACGTTTTTGCCGAGCGCGGTGCGTGTAAATGTTTTACTAAGTCTAATGTATGCGTGTAGTATTAGTTGCAATCTGTCATAAAAAGACGGGCCACATGTGTGCGCTCGCTCGCTCGCTCGTCTTGCCAGCCCTGCGCGTTTACGCTACACCGACACCTCTCTGTCGCCCGAACAACAAATCTGGAATCATGTCTTCTTCATGTTGTCTACGTGTCTACATGCGGGGCAGAGCGAGAGAGAGCGAGAGCGAGAGCGAAGAAGATAGAGAGAGAATGAGAGAGAGCGAGAGTAAGATAGAGAGAGAGAGAGGGAGAGAGAGAGAGAGAGAGAGAGAGAGAGAGAGAGAGAGAGAGAGAGAGAGAGAGAGAGAGAGAGAGAGAAAGAAGGGAGGGAGAGTCGAAACCTACTGCATGTACATGTGCGATCGACAAAATTTCAGGTACAGCACGATATGTCGGATGTAGAGTAGACTGTGAAGGAGGTCTAAGGTGACACCTCGTTGAGCCTCGACACACTGCCGTGAACACATACGCGGCATTGACGGCCGAGACTAGTTGATGTTTCAAGTGCTAGGCCTGGAATTCACCGCACGCGTGCTTTCAAGTCATTTATCATGCAAGCGTTCATGACCGCGCGGCCATCCAAGCATTTCTTCACGCCACACTACACATTGTAATCGAAAAGGATAGAAAAAAAATCGACAAGCATTAACATCACATGAGCTACTCGCTAGAAGGGGGGTGGAGGGGGGTTGCTTTCAAATAAAGTTCATAAATTGCCTCGCAGTTTGGCAGCGCGCATAAATAAACAATGACGAAATCGACTGCGGGGAAGACAGCAGAAGAGTTTTTGCGGCGGCGTGTAATACAACCCCACAATTTATGTGACTAGCGGGATAAGTCTAACAGCGGCGCGCCCGGTCTATAATCGCTTCTTAATTTCACAGTATAACCTTACAACAAGCTGAGTCAAGCTCTAAATACTGTAATACCGACCACGGCTGAAATACTAGCTGTTAATTTATCGAATCGAATTCTGACTGTGCTCACACCTGCATGCACGGTGAGAGAGTCAGACTCAGAGAGAGAGAGCGAGAGCGAGAGAGAGAGAGCGCGCGAGCGAGAGAGATATAGAGAGAAAGAGAGAGCGAGAGAGCGAGAGAGAGAGAGTGAGAGAATGAGGAGAGAGAAGAGAGGAGCGGAGAGAGAGGAGAGAGAGGAGATAGAGAGAGACGAGAAGGAGAAGAGAGAGAGAGAGAGAGAGAGAGAGATGAAGATAGAAGAAGAGAGAGAGAGAGAGAGAGAAAGTAGAGAGGCGAGAGAGAGCGATAGAGAGGAGAGAGAAGAGAGAGGAGAGAGAGAAGAGAGTAAGAGAGAGAGAGAGCGAGAGATAGAGAGAGAGGAGAGAGAGAAAGAGAGAAGAGAGAGAGAGAAGAGAGAGAGGAGAAGAGAGAGAGAGAGAGAGAGAGAGGGGGAGTGAAAGTCAGGTGGTAATCTTATGTAAGCCTCCTTGTCGAACGGAACACCCGCAACCATATACCTGATAGAATAATATCGTGTTCCGCTGAATTGCACAGCTGTGCGCAATTTAAAGCTAGCGGCAAGGTTTCAAATTACGATGGCTAATTCAGAATGTAATAAGTCTGAGTCAAGTCATACATCGCGAACTAAGTACCTAGACGCGAACAATTAACATCGTCATTCGCTGGAAGAGTAACTCCGTAGACAGTAAAGAACTACGATAGAAAGAAAAGAGAAATGCAATCTACGTAGAGGTAATACCGAAAAGATAGTCTGGAAATCCAATACAACGAGCATAGATAATGATGATCGCGTGATTAATATATAGATTTAATAGTGATAATGATTGAACGGTGAGGCGAGACTTGCTCTAAACGAAGTGGTCAGACTGTACCTAAATCACCTGAGAAGCGTTGTAACGTCAGCAAGAATGAATAGGCTTGGCCCGCGCGGCTGGAACAGGTTTGTTTTACGCGCAGGAGAACGAATCGGAAAAAACCAGAACAGCAGCAACAACAAATATAACTTGCTGGAGGGGGCGATCAAGCCAGGCGACGGACGTGTGGCACGGCAATAACGCATCGCTCGCTCGCCCGCATGGTGCCAGGCGGTGCTCCTCAGCCATCTTCGTCCGGTTAATGTATAGGTCTTTTAATTAAAACATGCCTGCGCGCCGAGCCAGACGCACGCGAGAAGTGCGAGGCCTCGATGGTGGCAACGAAGCCGCCTGCGACACAGCGCTGCGTGGATTGATGACTCATAACGAAAGTGAACGGTGCAGCCAGGAGGGCGTTTCATCGCTCACGCGGAAGTTCATAAAGAGACGAGAGGCGCGCACGGGACGTGACTCTTCTCTCTCTCTCTCTGCGTCGCTCTCTCGATCTACTGCTGCTCTCTGTCTGCTCTTCTCTCTCGTCTCTCTCTCTCTCTCTCTCATCGCTCTTCTCTCTCTGCATTCATTTCTCTCGTCTCTACTCTGTCTTCTCTCTTCTCTCGGCTCGCTCTCATCTCTGCTCTTCTCGTCGTGATCGGTCTCTGCATGTCTCATTCTCTCGCTCTGCTCGCTCTCTCTCTCTCGTCTCTCGCTGCTCTGTCTCTTCTCTCGCTCGCTCTCTCGCTCTCTCTCTCGTCTCGTCATCGTCTCTCTCTCGCTTACTGCTCTCCTCGCATACTTCAGCCAATGCACTACAATTGACTTCCGCCCCACATGCACCTCCGCGAAAGCGACACCTGCTGTCTCCTCTTATCTCGGCCAAGCATACATTGACTCACCCCGCCACCCCACACCACCCACCAGACCTGCAAACAGTAAACCTGCCGTGTCGTGCCGTCGTCGTTGTTGCGTCGGGCAGCGGCGACAACCGGAGCAGGCACCGTAATCAGAACGGGGGATGATGCTCCCGCACGGACAACACTCACAGGCAGGCGGAACAGCGACGGCGTTTTATAAAGAAACGCAGAAACACGCGGCGCGGAAATTGCGAGAAAATTGGCGCAGCAGCAGCAGCAGCAGCAGCCCATTAGCCAGCCGCACATCGTAGGCGTTACCCACAGCGAATGTTGCCTCGCAGCGAGTGTCGCTCGCCGTGAGGTTAAAACGTAGAATTGAATTCGCGCATGATTCATTCTCTCTCGCGTGCATTCCTATACGTAGCGATGAGTACGCGCGCGCACGCGCGTAAAGAACAGGTATACGTACAGGTGAAAAAAGACTATTGCCGAGCCAGCCGACAATTGGCCCGAGGGAGCAGAGCAGGGCAAAAATATCCGCCTGTGCACTAGATCGGTGACTAAGTTAGAACTTACGTCCATTGCAGCTGATAACCGTCATACTTACTCCTCAAGGCAAAGGGTCAGAAACTGTCTCGTTCGCGCAGTGTTAATAGGCTTATTCGTGGGAAATTCGCGTGTTATTAACGGCATTCATGCGGGTTTTTTGCTCTGGGGAAAGGTTTCTCAGTCAGTCCGTATGCACTCGCCAATCACCACGTCTCACCTAAAAGCCCCGAGCACGCAAAGTGGCATGGAGGCTTCCAGCGCGCAATCATTGAGTCAAGGCCGCCGAATACGCCAACACAATGCGGGTAAGGTGGTACGATGTGTGAGGGTGGGTGGGGGGGCCGTAAAGCTAGTAGTCTCGTGAGACACTAACGGCAGACGGACGAGCGGCATGTGATACGAAACTGTGAATACTGCCCTGAAAAAGTTTGAATTCCTCTTTATGCGGTCGCATGATTCCGAAACAGTGAATTGAACGGAGGGGCTGCGGGTTGGTGCGGTGCCTGCTAGTATAAAACAAAAAAGATAATGAGGTTTGTTATCTACAGGTTAGACATCTTAGATCAGGCCCCCCCCTCCCCAGTCCGCCTTCCTCTAACCCTCCGCCCATATCTTCCTGCAATTCTGCTCAAACTTGAACGAAGCTAACACTATACCAACTACTAACGTAATTTTGCCAGCTATATCTACAGCTTAGTAAGATGATACCTCATAATCAAATAGCGTATAATAGAGAGGCTCTTTTTTATACGCTCTTGATCATATATATAGAGATATAGCTGTATGAATCGATTGAGGTGTTGTAATAACTGTCGAGAAGGATGTACAGTAACATGTAAAGATCGAAAAAAATAGCTCAATCTTAGAATTGGGACATCTCGGTAGAGAAAAATAGTAATCCGGTAGAAATTAGTCAAGTACGATTGATGTTACGGCAGCGAAGAAATCTGGGGGGTTTCTGGAACAGTTCCGTGGACACTATCACCTACCAGTTTCCGCGTGACATATTAAACAGATTCAAATAACGTGGGGTTCTGTCACTCCATTTCCAAGGATGTTCTTCCCATTCGAATCGAAAGAGTTCAGTCTACCTTTGTCGTGTTCATACTTCATCATCAATCAACAACAGCATCCTAGACTATCCCTCACCTATACCAGCGACTTAACTCTCCCCACCCCAGCTAGCGAACGAGGCTACAGTACAGTACAATACATCTAGTCGATAACACTAACCCAGCACCAGTCACCAAACTTAATCACGCACCCAATCCATTGCTATTCGGAGCCTCCCTAACGCAAGCATGAGGAGCGTAGGGAGGGAGGGATGGCGTAATAGTAGGGGCCTCTGACAGCCCCGGTGCAATGACACGATGTCGGATCGGGTATTGTAATTCAAAACCCGAGCGCTTGCTGCACTCACTCGCATCACCTCAACCAACCTGCAACGTCACTGCGCGTGGAAATTCGACGGAAGGGATCGAAGAAGCTAACAAGCAGCGATAAATAATCACGCTTACGCGTGATGCGCATACATCGCTAGCAATCGGAACGTTTCAGAGAAAGATTTCCTTCGCAGAAGCCGAGAGTTTTTAGGGGTACGTATTCGGAAGCGTTTTAGCGGAAAAGTAATTCCTCAGCAGAAACACGAAGCTTTGAAGCGCGGGGGGGGGGGGAGGGCGCAGTTGTTTGCTTATTCGATGCTGAGAAAAGTTCTCGACATACTGAACAGTATCGAACGTTTTCCTGAAAATTCCCCACAGAACAGAGAGCTTTGCGTGCGGGAGGGAAGGCGGCAGCCTGAGGCGTGAGATGACTGAGAAAGCTCGCTGTCATACTGTCGCGAGGCATAAGTCGGAACGTTTTAGTGAGAATATTGCCTAGCTGAATCAGAATCAAGGCAGCTCTTAAGCCGAAGGGAGGAGCAGTCGAACTTTCCGATGTTGAGAAAAAGCTCCGAACCTTAATGAAGCATCGTTATTCGCGCTGATACATTGCAGTTTTAACGTAAACTTCAGAAAATAGCGCCTGCGGGTGGTAGTGGTGTGTGGGGGGGGGGGAGGGTGTACGGCCAAAGACAAGACAGAGTCTATGCTAAGCTGCGCGGATCAGACAAGTCTAATTTATAAATGTTTATAGCGGAAATATAAAACGTGGACGTAATAAACACAACCTTCACGTTATCTTGCCGCGATGTTCGGCTATCATGTTCTGATGTTTATAGCACTATGTACACATGCACGTTGCTAACTGCATACAGCATTAGTGCAGCGCAATGCCCGTTAGTTGCATGCTGCATGGGAGTGAGGGAGGAGGGTGGGATCGAGAGGATATTACCTGACAGCTATACAGGTCTGACCTGCTCTACACTAAGAGTCAGTAGGCAGGCAGCTCGCGCGGCGGCGCCATGCTGTAGCTCCGTGTCAGTGTAGCGAGCTGCACTGACTGTTGAGAGCTCTGTCTACTTTATGGCAATATTCGTGCGATGCTGCACTTGGCTCG
>NW_014578614.1:65087-68314 GCF_000485595.1 Priapulus caudatus
GTAGACACAAAGACATTTTAACATACTTGCACGCAATCTCAGGCCCAGATGAGTTTGTGTAACATAAAACCTGCTCCGCTTTGTCTTCGTGACTCTATTTAAAACGGTTTGTGGCCCCCTTACCCTTTCCTACGTCTTACAGGAGATATCTTCATTCTCATCACTAGATGCACGGGGAATACAGCTGCTAGTTGGCGGGCGTCCCGCCGCCCCACCCACCACACAGCACACGGGGCGCCCGGTGTCGCGTCGCTTTCTGTTGTCGGGCTCCGCAGTGGCACCGCGCACCAGCACAGAGTTTTAACACTCGACGGCTGTGGCTGCCTGCTACGATCGCTTGATCGACAACCACCGAGGCTTACTCCCACGAGTCGAATCCAGCAAGACGCGATTATCCGATGGTCTCGATCGAACGGAGCACGTATTCGATTCCGGTATCGGGGCTCTAAACACGCCCGTTGAGGGATACAACAGGACCGCCCGACGTTTCGCAGAGAACAGCTAAAGCTAGTTCAGACACGACATGCGACACCTTCCTACAAATGCCACAGCACACCAAGCCCTACACAGAAGGAGCTAAGCAGAAATACAGCTTTCCAAATAGGCGGCGTTGATTGGCCCGATATGTATAAACAACGGCAAAGCTGTGGTTCAGGCACACGCACGTGGGCTTGATTAGTTTATGATCAGATTCTGACCAACACAGCGCCGCGTATTAGTCAAACAGGCTGTTTTCTGGCCAATCAGACGCCCGCTTGCGCCGGGCCATTGAACATTTGCCTCTTTTGAGGCGCAGCCTCTCCGTTGGTGTGCCAATCACGTTCTCGCAGGAGGCCGCTGTCTAGCAAAAGCACGTGGCGACTCAAGCCACACCCCGGCTGCAAGGAAGAAACTTTGTGCAAAACAAACACTTGTCGTGTACTTGTGATAATAGCTATCATCTAGCAATATAATAAACGGCAAAGCGTCCGCGAAAATACTGGAATATTTTCTAAGTGCTCTTATCTTTTTTTCACTGCGGAAGTCTGTGAGATCGAAATGCGGTTCCCCGCGTTAAGATAAGCATTACGCACACAGCTGTCAAAATAAAATTGCCTCGGAATAATCAAATGAAAAAATGCGAGTGAACATCGCGTATGATTCGGTCGCGCGCTGCTTGTTTATACTGTGTGTGCGCAGAAACCATACTCTACAGCTTTCATTGTTAGCGTAGCGCCTACGCTCGACGACAGGAGAAACACAAGTGGAGCAGCAGGGTGACGCGAGGACACAGGAAGAGAGGGGGTAAAACAGTGCTATGTTGACCCCGTGTTATTCCCGCGCTTTTTCGATAAGCCCCTAAGTCAGTCACATCGACGTACAAACACACATACGCACGCACACAACATACACACACGGCCACGCACACACACACGACACACACACACACACACAACACACCACACACACACACACACACACACCACACACACACACATCAGGCCACCACCACACACACACACACACACACACACGCTTTGGTATACCACACAGGCGCCGACGACGCGAATTGCGAATGTACAGCGCGATCCGCCCTCCCTCCTCCGCCATTACCGTGTCGACGTCACACGCACAGGGAAGGAGGCAGCAGCAGCTGGGCAAGCTTCCACCGTTCGCTCTCTCTAACCACCGCGCGCGTGAGCGGGGCGTGGCTTAGAAGCACGTGCGTTTGACAAGCTGTCACATGTACGTATGCGTGTACGTACGCGCACGAAACAATCGCGCGGCCGTCGCGCGCGTGCGCTGCGTCGCTGCGTGCGTGGCGTGCGTGCGTTTGTGTGTGTGTGTGTGTGTGTGTGTGTGTGTGTGTTGTGTTGTGTGTGTGTGGCAGTCGGCAATGTGGTGGCGCCGGAGGGGTGGGTTCCAAGCCACAACCGCCGCCGCATATATATATATATATACACACGAAGAAAGAACTGTACGACAAGCGCACGTGTATAAAACGTAGAGTAAATTAGGGTAGCGGTGATTATAACTCGCTAGTAAGAAATACATACCGGCATATTTTTATCGAGAGCCGCGCGAGCATGTGACGTCGACTGTGCGCGTGCGAGTTGCGAAGGGCGGGGAAGAAGAAGAAGAAGAAGAGGAGGAGGAGCAAGATGAGGAAGAAGAAGAAGAGAAGGAGCAAGATGAGGAAGAAGAACAAGACGAAGAAGAAAAGGAAGAAGAAGAATAAGAAGAGGAAGAAAAAGAAGAAGAGGAGGAGCAAGATGAAGAAGAACAAGAAAAAGAAAAAGAAAAAGAAAAAGAAAAAGAAAAAGAAGAAGAAGAAGAAGAAGAGGAAAGAGGAAGAAGGCTAGCCGAGGTCAGTGTTCGCACTGGAGAGAAATGCCGCTTGCATCAGCGGTGCCGGTCGTTTAAGCGACGACCGACTGAACATGCTGTAAACTTTAATGCATTAGGCTGCCGCGGATCGTGGAAAAGAGTAGATTATTCCGAAGCGCGGGCGACAGGCGTTCATTCCGCTCCGCTGCTTTTTACGTTACTTAATGGAACGAGAGAAAAGGGGGAGGTGGATGATGGCGGCAATGGTGGTGGTGGTGGGAGGAATGTGGGGGGTGGGGGGAGTAGGTGCTAGCGAGGCATTCAAGTACGTAATGCGGCGAATGCGCGTGGAGTAATCCGACGTTCTAACTGCGTGGCCGGTTTTTTTCGTACATATTACGCCGCGAATAGGGCAGACGATATCTGAAAATTGGCGATATGAAGAACTCATTCTCCGACATCTCTGGCGACCTGCGACGGCGTACGTCGCCTTCCTGGCCGCGGAGAAGCGATGTGACTGTACTGTGGTGTATGTGGGTGGGGTGGGGGCGTAGAGTGTACAGCTCTGTCGGCGCTTTTTAAAAATTTCGAGTGCTGTCGATTTGATCACTATGCGATCACGAATTGGATGAGACTGATCTTGTTGAAATAGCTGATAGAACACGAGTGTCTAATCCACGGTCGATGCGACGCTCAGAAAGACAGGGAGGAGAGAAGGAGAGAGCAAGAGCGAGAGAAAGAGAAAGATAATAGGAAAGAGAGAGAGAGAGAGAGAGAGAGAGAGAGAGAGAGAGAGAAGAAGAAGAGAGAGAGAGAGAGAGAGAGAGAGAAGAGAGAGAGAGAGAGAGAGAGAGAGAGAGAGAGAGAGAGAGAGAGAGAGAGAGAGAGAGAGAGAGAGAGAGAGAGAGAGAGAGAGAGAG